>NC_069130.1:9724699-9822199 GCF_026914265.1 Mya arenaria | reverse complement strand
GAATTCGTTGCCATTAAGACCATTGGCCAGTTATTTTTACAGTACAATCAAAACACATGGATTCTTATCCTTAAATTAAGTGAAATTTCAATGCGAATGATGTGTTGACATAGTTTTCAATGAAACAATATGATATCAAAACTCATTTACTTTCTTCTATATGTGATGAAGGTGTTTTCAAACGAAATCTTGAGCACAAGCATGACGTTATATTGAGCATTTTATTTTGGACTTATTCATTAATGTAAAAATCAATTTATTTTTGCCTACCTTAAACGTACTGTTTTGTCCTACAGCTGTCCTAAGACCAATATCTTATACGTGCTATATATTTCAAGTTAAACAGTTAAAGCTGCACTCTCAACTGAACGTTTTGACCCTGGACGAGCCAATTTTTCAAAAACGTATGGAAACCAGTGATATAAGACTGCTGACAAAAATAAGATCGCAGTCTTTCATATTTATGTTCAAAAATTTATGTTTGATGCATTTCTCTAAAATCGTTAGTAACGCTTTTAGCCATAAAACATTAATTTTCGAACGGAAATATGAAAATCTGCTATCTTATCTTTTATCAGCAGTCTTATATCACTGGATATTAGATATTTAATCAAACTTTGGCTCATTCCCAGACAAAAAAATAAAAAAGGTTGTCAAAACGGTAAAGATGTGAGAGTGAAGCTTTGAGGTAAAAAACGTATATGTAATACTGCAGTATTGTTTTGGCCGTACTCCACTACTTATTCATTCTCTATTATTATTTTGCTCTTTTCAAAAAGGGGTCTTTTTGTCGAGTGATTTTGGGTAGCGGGGGCTGGGGTGGAAGAAGGGAGTCCCAATTCTTGTTACGGGTATTATGCAAATCCCACAGTTAAGTTAAAAATAATGTTGAATGAGATAAAGATTCCAAAACTTGCCCAACGAAAATGGATTTATTCAGACTAAACCGATTTAAAAGAAAAAGAATTAATGCTCATGTTTCACTCTTGGTTTGAAATTCTCATGTTGCCCCCGACCCCAACCCCACCCCCACCTTTTATCAAAAACAGTGACTTTCCTCATTAGTCTTCAGCTTTGTTCATTCACTCGATTCCAATACAGATTGCACATAATGATGTGCATTGCTTTCAATGAACAGATTCATCAACCATGTTTGAGATCCTCCCGACGGACGCCCCTTCCGTCTCGACGTCCCTGTTCGCCACTCTTGCGGCCCTGTGTCTCTGGCAGCTGTGGTCGTGGTTCAGGCGCTACCGGAAGTGGGTAGCGCCCTACAAACTCCTGCCCATGGACACTGACACACACTGGTTTTTTGGACATATGCACAAGGTTGGATCTTATTTATCTTTTTAAATATTACACATTTGGTCTGTTAATGTATATATGGGCCTATATATAGGTTTCCTATTATAATCAGGTATTGAACAAATATCAGTTGTCCTTCATTTAAAAGTCACTACCTATACACTTTTATAATCGGGCATTTAACAAATATCATTTCTCCTTCAATTATAATTCCTCTAGTTGTATCGCAATGATGTACTGGGCTCTTAGACGTGCAAATAGTGAAGACAATTCGTTTGGAAACTTACATTGTAAATTACTTTACGTTTCAAACATTTTACAAGTCCCAGCCTTTTCTAGCACGTTATCCCTTTTCTAGTTAGGTATTGTGATGGCGCGGATTTCCATATGTTGTAGCTTTAGTGACATTTAACGATGTACGTTAGGTAATGCTATCGTTTCCAAGAACTAAGTGTAGATAAATCAACATATTACCGGTCTAATTTATTACATATACTATGTTATAGCTCCTTGTGTTCATTTGCATTTTAATTGTAAGATGATTATCTTGTAATTAGGTAGCGATTAGGTTAAGTTCATGCCCCCATGCTGAACGTGGCAAAAAACCCTCTAGTACAGCTAGCTCACAGTATGACATTGGCTATATACACCAATTGGCCGACAGCTATTTTCTATTTACTGTGTAGATGTTTATTTTCTATATATGCATACGGTTTCCAAAAAAAGTATAGGTGGTTTTAGTTGCTTGTTTAACTAAATGCACATTGGTCAGAAAGGAATAGTAAAATTAAAGTTAAATATATTTTAAAACAAGATTTTTTTATCAATATTGCACTTAACACATTTATAGATAGACAGAGTCAGCAATTATTTCAAATTTATCATTTACACCAATTATTCTACTTCAGCATCCAGGTCCAAGCGAAAAGGGTATCGCTTTCCAGCTGAGTTTCACGCGCCCATTTCCGGTTCTGCACGTGCTCTGGTTCGGCTGGATTCGACCAATCATAATCGTCCATCATTCAGACAGTATCCGACCAGTGCTAAAGGCTTCAGGTTGGTATTCCAGACTATATCTACGTATTGTTGTTTATTAATTTTGTAAAGGAAATATATTTATAATGTTAATATCAAGTTTGACTCTCATGTATGTCGGTGTTTTTAAAAAATAAAAGATACACAATTCAGTTAAGGTCATAAGTATTTATTACTGCCATATACTGATGATCATCGAACAGTGAACACAAAAGGTAAGGTCTAATTACCTACAGTCGAAACCCGTTGGCTCGAACTCGCTTGGCTCGAATTCCTCGTTGGCTCGAACTTGATATAAAGAACCGATTTCTATTTTCTGAATATAAACATTCCCGCTTGGCTCGACATTTTCGAGGCTCAATGTTATTCAGCCGGTCTCTAGCACTTCGATCGAACGGCGTTTGACTGTATATCCATCTTATTATTAATCCTATTCAACGCTCGTGATTAATAACGTCTGAAAAACAGTTGGTTCGGGCTACCCGACCCTACCTATGAAATAGTCGCCTACCCTACCGTTTTTAAATCAGTTGGTATTTTTAGTGTTTCAATATATAGTTTAAAACCTTCAAAGCTGCACTCGCACAGATTGAACGTTTTGACAACTTTTTTTTTATTTTGTGTCTTGGAACGAGCCAATTTTTGCGGAAATCTATGTTAACCAGTTATATAAGACTGCTGACTAAACTTAGATCGCAGATTTATATATTTAAGTTCAAAATTGATGTTTATTGCATTTTTCTTAAACCGTTTGTAGCGGTTTAAGCCATAAAACATTAATTTTCGAACGGAAATATGAATATCTATGATCTGAGTTTTTGTCAGCAGTCTTATATCACAGCTTTGCAGATATTTACGCAAAAATCTTCTCTTTCCAAGACAAAACGTAAAAAGTTGTAAAAGTGGTTAATCTGTGAGAGTGCAGCTTTAAAGCTTTATACAGAAGATTACCACATTTATCCAATGATGATAATAACATTTTAACGTAAAGCCTCATAAAAAAAAGTCTTCTTACCCTACCTGGTTTTCAAAAGGATATAACCCTAACTAAACCATTTATATTTGACCTCATATTATAAATATATGTGTACATTACGTATATCGCGCAGCTTAGAGTGATGTCAAATTAATGACGCCTGGTACACTATGGCCTTCTTTCCCCTTGTAGCGCAAATAGCCATTAAGCCCCGCGGTCCGGGTACCGCCTACATGCTCGGTATCAAATGGCTCGGGGAGGGGCTGCTGATTTCCAACGGAAATAGATGGGCGCGTAACCGCCGCCTCCTGACGCCCGCCTTCCACTTTGACATGCTGCGCTCCTACCTCGGAATCCAGAACGCGTGTACAGACGTTCTGCTGGTAAATCTTTTTTCCCAGATTGTATACAATTTTTTTTAAAGAAATCATACTTTTAATTATCAAAATATATTATTACTAAGGACCGCGGTATGCTGTGGTAAGAGGGGACGGATCCTGGATTCGACATTAGAGGGGGCGTTTCTTGCGCCCCTCCCTCAGTACCGAAATCTGTTTGGTTAAAGTGTTGGCAGGGGGGTTACTCCCTAAAGAACTTTTTAAGAATTTCTAGTCAGAAATGGTCCATTTTCGGCGTAACTTATAACTCATTTTCTCCAATATTGAAATTAAAGTAATCTTCGACGATTTTAGGGGGTGCACGCCCCATGGATCCGCCAGTGGTAAGATGTCAAAGATATAAAAAGAAAGTAATTCAAACGGCTAGATGATATCCAGATATTTGCATGTTGCGCGATTTCAAAATAATGAAAACGCTAAAAAAGTCGATTTAAAAATTATCATCCTATCTTTTGATTATGCTATGTGCCAAACACATATAACATTGTCATTTATAAAGATTTTCATTAAGACAAAATATAACAAGAGAAATAAATAATGTAAGATATGGTAGCAAAACTGTACAGATGAAATGGAATGGGTGAAAACATTGAACGATTCATTTCTAAATCAATATATATTTTTTGAAATTCAGGAAATTTGATTACGGGTGGTGCATGTTTTATGTTTGAATGAATTGAAGGTTTTCAGAAGTTTCTTTTAACCGACATTTAATGCCGTTCGCTTTGATAATAACTTGTCCATGTCAGCAGAATGACAGCCTGATTATCAGCGATTAAATGTTGCGTTTGTATATTATGTGAAACAAACGTCTCATTGCTCTTTAAAATATACGAGGTATCTTTTATATAAATTCGTATGAAGTGAAAATCCGGTTCTGAAAATAAACAGGGATAAGAACTCGTTTAATTACAATTTACATTTATTTGACAATTTTGATTGTTAAAGATTGCGTTACCTCTTTGAAAATTCCCAAAAGTCTGTAAAATTCTTTTAAATCTTTTAAAAGTTACAAAGCGTATCTATCAGGCTGGATTGTAATTGGATTGGGATTCGACATTCGCAGAAATGTCCAATAATCTTAACTGTGCAGATCTGATGATTTCAATTCTTACACTTGGCATTTAGTCTGCATGTAAGACCCAATCATATTATAAAGCTTGTGCAAATGAAATTGTTTTTTCGAAGTCAGAAACATTCCCCAGGAAATTGCATTTAATTTAAATTCACTAAATATAAATGTAGTTTTTGTTTGTCATTTGACATATGTTTTCGCGGCGAAATTAGACTCTATTCATCACTGATGTTAAGCATATAAGTTCTCCAGACCTCGTCTTTGCCTTCTTAAGATATATTGTTTGTCTGCTACACCCAACATTGTTGTCCAATATTGATAGAGAGCTCCACTGTTATTTTAAACAATGTTTTATTTGTTTTAAAGCTGCACTCGCACAAATTGAACGTTTTGACAACGTGTTTGTCTTGGAACGAGCCAATCTGTGCGACAATCCATGGAAACCGGTTATATAAGAGTATAAGACAAAAAAATAGAACGCAGATTTTTTATAGTTAGGTTCAAAAAATGTTGTTTTATGCATTTTTCTTAGACTGTTTGCCATAAAACATTAATTTTCGAACGGAAATATGAAAATCTACGATCTGAGTTTTTGTCAGCAATCTCATATCATTGGTTTGAATATATTTACGAAAAAAGTTCTTTCCAAGACAAAAACAATAAAAAGTTGTAAAAATGGTAAATCTGTGAGAGTGCATCTTTAATGTCAAGACATTCGTGTTGTTTAGACATACAAAATCTAAAATACCTCACTTGTATCAGTATGATGTCTGCAGTTAGAATTAATTTCTTATGGATTATAACCGTAAAGACTAGCACTGTTTTTGACAAATTCTGCGACTAAGCTGACTTGTATATCCCCTGAAATTGATGTCTAAAAATAGTTTGAAATCTGCAGGCGTCTTTAAAACCAATAAAGCACGCCGTTCACTTCGGAATTTAAATGACATCGGGTTTGAATTTCCGGATATTGTCAAATTATCTTAAATTGCATCTCGAATGATCCCAAATCTTACATGACATTTATACTGCGTTTTCATTCTAGCATTGACGGCCTAATCAAGTTGAAACATTCCTTTTACACCTCCAGCAAATTGAAATGTAATTCAAAGTCTGCAACATTTCCTAGAGAATCGCATTAAATGGAAATACTGTAATTCACAGTGTGATGTAAGCTTGACATTTGACATATATTGTCGCGATAGTTATCAGCAAATTTCACCACTTATTCCATTGCCTTTTTGTCTTTTTATAGTGATGGGCTTATTTGGTTGTAAAACAAGTTTCTGTAAAATATTGAATTATGCTATATTTCATTCATTTCTGAAAGAAAGTATCAAGCTTAATCAAGAAGAAAATTTCGTTCTCCTACTTCAGATAAGTACATCCAAAAATTTAACCACGCTAGAAATCCTATCTTGCAAACGGGCAAAGATCAAACAAGTACCCGTATATATCTTCTTGTTAATGGTAATCACTTTGTAATGACCTCCCTTGTTGATGACTGCCGGCTGTAGTCTCATAGAAACCTTGTCTTCTGGAAATATTTAGAATGCTAATTATTTATTTTTATCGCTTCAAATGTAACCATAAAAAAAGTTTTCACGCTCCTTTCAAGAAATAATGCTTCACTCTCTTCTGAACTATTTAAAGACCGATTTGACCTTAACATACTATGAATCACTGCGCGCATATCCATGACAACCACGAATTATCACATATCCATACGCATTTATTTTCACTACGCACAAAAGAGTTTCAGCAAAAAAAAACATTTTTACTTTATTTTGTTTTACTGAGGTGTGAGAAAAAGAATCTACCATAGCCGCTCGTGTAAGAAAGGTTCATCCCAACCCTCGCGCAGGGTGTTTTGTGGAAACTCGGTAAACCTCGTTTCCGCAAAACACTTTACGCTCGGGTCGCGACGAACCTATCTTAGACTGTCGGCCATGGAAGATACTTATATTCTACACCTTGAGCAAATTAAAATGTAATAATATGTCTGGAACATTTTCTCAGGAAATCGCATTTGATTAAATTAAAAAAATCCCTGTGTGATGTAAGCTTTACAATTTAAATATAGTGTCTTCAAATTTCACCACAAACTCGTATTTACGTTTTGCCTTTGACAGTGACGGGCTTATTTGGTTGCAAATCAAGTTACTGTAAAATATGACATCATACAAGAATAGTATTAAAATCTATCTGATTACAAGTGATTGTAATGAATAAATATACACAAATGTGAACAGTTCCCAATCTGTTCTTTACCAAACTGACATTTATATGAAAATCCTCATTCAAGTTAAGCTTCAGACATTTAGTAACTTCTTTCATTCTACGAACGTCTGTGTTTCTTGTTCAAGGTCGCTTAAGCCTCTAAATATGGTCAAGATTAGACTATCGCGCGTGTCCCTGTAGTTGCATGCGTAGTAATGTTGCTCTTCTGTGGTTTTATAAAACAATATTTGTTACAAAATGTACATTTACAAGGCGTATTTTCGCACGTTCCAGATTAAATCATCTTTTAAGTAAATAGTTATAATTTACGATATATATTGCTAATCTGGTACACCCAACATTGTTGTCCAATAATGATAGAGAGCTGCACTGTCCTATTAAATTATGTTGTATTTTTTAATGTCAAGACATTGATGTTGTTTAGAAACACAAATTTGGTTTAAGTATGCTTTCTGTAGTAAGAATTTATTTCTTATGGAATAAAACCGTAATGACGATCACTGTTTTTGACAAATTCTTCGACAAAGCTGACTTGTAAAGCCCCTGAATTGATGTACATAAATAGTTTTAAACCTGCAGGCGTCTTTAAAACCAATAAAGCACGCCGTTCACTTCTGAATTTAAATGACATCAGGTTTGAATTTACGGAAATTGTCAAATTATCTTAAATTGCATCTCGAATGATCCCAAATCTTACACGACATTTATACTGCGTTTTCATTCTAGCCTTGACGGCCTAATCAAGTTGAAACATTCCTTTTACACCTCCAGCAAATTGAATTGTAATTCGAAGTCTGCAACATTTCCTAGAGAATCGCATTAAATGAAAATAATCTAATTCACAGTGTGATGTAAGCTTGACATTTGACATATATTGTCGCGATAGGTGTCAGCAATTTTCACCAAATATTCGTATTTACGTTTTGCCTTTTTATAGTGTGATGGGCTTATTTATTTGCTATATTTCATTCATTTCTGGAGGAAGGCTTGATCAAGTAGAAACATTTTTTCTACACCATGAACAAATTGAAATGTAATTATATGTCTGGAACATTTTCTCAGGAACTCGCATTTAATTAAATTAAAAAAAATCAAGGGCGATGTAAGCTTGACAATTTACATTTAGTGTCTTCAAATTTCACTACAAATTCGTATTTACGTTTTGCCTTTCACAGCGACTGGCTTATTTGGTTGCAAAAAAGCCACTGTAAAATATGACATTATACAAGAACAGTATTAAAATATATTTAATTACAAGTGATTGTAATGAATAAATGTAAACAGTTACCAATCTATTCTTTACCATACTGACATCTATTTGGTTAACTTATGCAAGTTCCATAACAAATCCTTATTCAAGTAAAGCTTCAGACATTTACTATTTTAATTCTACAAATGCAATTGAGATATTTTGTTTTTCCTGAATGATGCTCAACACGAATTGCAATGAAATATTATTGAACACTGTATGCACAAAACACGTAATTCTCGTGCCAAACTTCGGAGATTGTATCCATCGCCTCACGCGATCAACCATGACAGAAAGAAATAAAAAATATAAAGTACTATGTATAACTCTATAGAGTTCAACTTTTTAAGTCCGTACATAAAATGAATTTCATACAACGTACGTTTAAAAAATCTGTTTAGTATGTATAAACAGTGTTATTAAGTGGTCTTGCCCTTTTAATGATAAACACAATAATAGTGATTATGATTCTTCTCTTTTTTTGTAAAAATGAGTGGTTATTTGAAGAATAACAGGAAAATTTCGGGACATTGTTTGTATGAGCATAAAGTATAAGGTCTTCGCCACTGGTATATCCAATAAAACCGTACAAGAGAACATAAAAGTGGAAATTACATTGCTACATAAATAGGTTTTCCTATAATTTGTCTTTACAAAAGTGCTTGTTTCGAAATCGAAATTTACTAGAAATTCTTATGCAAGTTCCGTAAAAAATCTTCATTAAAGTTAGGTTTCAGACATTTCGTAACTTTTCTAATTCTGCAAATGCGTTTGGGATATTTTGTTTAAGACAGGTATTATGAAGTAGGTAGAATTATTCCGCAATTCGGTGAATATGGATGGTTCCGGTGACATTGATGTTCAAGCTACACATTACAAATCCCAGATTTAATAAAATCTTATCACCAGCATCGGCACGTGCCTTCTGGTAGGATAGATTTCGATCAGGACGGAAGCTGCATACCTTGATATTTATCTTCTTTCGAATGTGCTTCCGTTTGGTGCAATAATCACTCCCGTGGTGGCTTAAGCTCTTTATTGTTTTCACGTTGATGCTAGCTCTGATGAGGCTAAATACAACTTAATAAAGTACTAATAAATAAAAGTTATGACACACGTGAGGTTTGGCTAAATGAAATAGTTAAGAACCCCAGTGGACTTGTGATCTAGTGAACTCGTGTTTCACTGACGGTTCCAAGGCGGTGGTCCCATCTTTATCGTTACGGTTATTTTGATGCGTGTTTGGTCAATATGTGGTGTTTGAACGTGTATGTTTCTGGTTCAAGGTCGTTTAAGCCATTAACATGCCTCTAAATACGGTTACGAATAGACTATCGGACGTGTTCCTGTAGTTGCATGCGTATAAATGTTGCTCTTCTGTAGTTTTATAAAACAATATCTGTTATAAACTGTACATTTACAAGGCGTATTTACGCACGTAATAGTTATAATTTACGACATATATTGCTAATCTGGTACACCTAACATTGTTGTCCAATAATGATAGAGAGCTGCACCGTTATTATAAACGATGTTGTATTTGTTTTTATGTCAAGACATTAGTGTTGTTGAGAAATACAAAATTTACACTTTTTATTTTATATCAGTATGATGTGTCTGCAGTTAGAGTTAAATTCTTATATCCAAGAATGAAGGATAAAAACCAAAAAGGCTTTAACTCCTTTTACAAATTATGCGACTAGGCTAACTTGTATAGCCCCTGAAATTGATGTACATAAATAGTTTAAAAAACATCAGGCGTCTTTAAAACTAATAAAGCACGCCGTTCACTTCGGAATTTAAATGACATCGGGTTTGAATTTCCGGAAATTGTCAAATTATCTTAAATTGCATCTCGAATGATCCCAAATCTTACACGACATTAATACCGCATTTTCATTCTAGCCTTGACGGCCTAATCAAGTTGAAACATTCCTTTTACACCTCCAGCAAATTGAATTGTAATTCGGTGTGTAACATTTCTCAGAAAATCGCATTAAATGAAAAATACTAATTGACAGTGTGGTGTAAGCTTGACATGTGACATATATTGTCGCAGTTATTGTCCGCACTTTTCACCACAAATTATTTTTATAGCGATGGGCTTATTTGGTTGCAAACCAAGTTTCTGTAAGATATGAACTTATGCTTTACTTCATTCATTTCTGAAAGAAAGTATCAAAATATATCTGACTATCAAGTGATTGCAATTAATAAATTGATATCTACACTATTCTTACATTTTATTATTGTTACGTTTTTATGGTTAACACAATACTAGTTATGGTGTTTCCCCTTCTATTTTGAAAGGACTTGTTCATCTTATCAGGAGATTGTTTTAAGTCATGGTTTGTACATTGAACATTTGTTCACATGCACCTAAAAGCAGTCAGTGAAACAAGAATTTACCGGGATTTTCAACTAGTTTATGAGTATCGAACCTGTCGAAGTGTCTTATATCACATAAAACAAAAGAAGACACAACAAACAAAACACACAATGGAAAAGGTTTTCATGACACTTTCTCCAACATTTATCAATAATTGCAAAATGATAAGTATATGCCTAATTTTTGTTTTGACGTTTTCACGAATGTTTTAACCTTGCATTGTTATTAATTAGATTAAATTTGCTTAATGAACAGGTTTTCTTATCATTTGTCTTTACCAATCTGTTCGTTACCAAATCGACATTAACTAGGGGTTTTAAACAAGTTCCATTAGAAATGCGTATTAAAGTTTCAGAGACTTCGTAACTATTTTAATTCTACCAATGTATTCGGGATAATTAGTTGTTCCTGTTTGACATTCAACATGAATGCCAATAAATACAGACACGGATTCTATTGCCAAAAGTCAGGACTCGTAGCCATCGTCTCGGGCGATCACCCGTAACTGTAACGTGTTTTTTCTTCGAACTCCAGAGCTCCAAATTATAAGTCGAACAAACATTTTTTTCTTCAAATTGAATTTCATAACATTATCGTTTAGGAATTGTGTTCAGTTTATATAAACAGTGTAATTGGTATTGCCCTTTTTATGATAAACCTAAATATTGTTTCTTGTTTTTTTTCGTAGATATGATTGGTGGATTGTTTTCAAGAAATTGTTTATATTGTGTGTTTAAAGTCATTTAAGGTTGTTGCTACTGCTATATCAATTGAAACCCTACAGACCATAAAAGTGAAAATTGCATTGCGGCATAAATAGGTTTTCCTATAATTTGTCTTAACAAAATTGTTTGTTACGAAATCAAAATTTACTAGGAGTTCCTATGCAAGTTCATAATAAATCATCATTAAAGTTAGTTTTCAGACATTTCGTAACTATTCTTATTTTATAAATGCACTTGAGATATTTCGTTTAAGACAAGTTTTATAAAATAGGTGAAATTGTTCTACAATTCGATGAATACGGATTATTCGTTCCGGTGACATTGATGTTCAAGCTACACACAACAAATCCCAGATTTAATCCAATCTCGTTACAAGCTTAGACACGTGCCGTCTGGTAGTTCTTTTTATCCAGAACGGAAACATATGATATTAATTCGTTTGTTAAAATATATTATTAATCAGAGAAATAACGAATGTAAATAGCAAGGGCCTTTAAATTAAGTTTAATATTGATGTGCTATGCCCAAATTTGGACTGAACATACACGGCGAGCGTGTATTTTCTTTCTTTAGAGCTCCAAATAGTCAGTGTATCTGCGTAATTACGCAAATCAAAGTAGAGAACACGCAATTAAAATTACTTTAAGCGCATCTAAAACGCATTCCAAAATGTTGCTTTACGCAATTGTTGAAAGAACGTTGCGCATCTTGTTTAATTTCCTTCGTTCTGTATATTTGTTTGAAACAAGTTCTACTGATCATTTCGTCTCCATGGTCTCTGGTCGTCGTTGGAAGTGCAATACGCATCGTAAAGTAAATTAAATGTATCCATATACAAATTATCATCTAGCGCTTGAAGTGTAATCAATCATCTGAAAAATAGTAGATAAAAATGGCTCCGAAGTAAGGATGGCATTTGTTTAAAATATGTCTTCAGCAATCTTTTCACATTGATTTATTTACTATCAAGTAAGACCGCTCTATCGACATCTACCGACACTTTTCACAAGAGTGGCATAACCATTTACTTTGTGTAAGTACATACTAACTATCATTATCTTCTTAGTTGTATACATGACATTGTGTCAACTACCCACTGACACTGTTAATAATATCAGCTTCACCTGGTTACAATTGATAGCTGCTGATTTACTTAAATAAATGTATTGGCAAATTTGAAGTATTCTGCCTATTCATTGAACAAATTTGTATGTGGACCACAAATATTCTTACGTTTTTTTAGCGATTCACAAAATATTGAAGGTACAATCAATGGTATAACATCATGCTAATATGTTCTAAGTGAACTTTGTTGACTGCAAGTGATCCAATAATTAACAATTCGGAAAAATGTGTTGTTGGTGCAAGCGTGAAAAATACATCAAATCCAAAAAACACTTCATGGTTTTGATCCAGTTGTTCAGTTTCACTTACTTACGGTATCTAACTGTCAATAAATTTATTACAGTTTAATTTAATGATGCAATCATTGGCCAAACTTTCAGCGCTGCATTGTTCTACAAAATTCCGTCAAGTTGAAATTTTGACCAAGAATTGCATCATTATAATACAAGCAAATCTAAAATATTCCACACGTGTAGAAGAAGAAAATAGAAAAGTATTTTAAGGCTTAGAAATATTTTCATATCTTTCCTGCCAAAAAGGTTATTCATAAATTAACGCCACTTACTTTTTTGTTTACATCGGTTGTAACCCGTGGAGACCTATGCGAGAACCCCTTTGAAGTCGCGTGAGTCCTCACCCAGAGATTACTAACACGAACACATATCGTTACACGTTGTATAGCCTGAGCAGTTCCTTAATAGTGAGCATGTAAGATCATGGCAATGACATGGCCAATTTAGAAAGATTTCGTTAAATATTTCGAACTCATTAAATGGTAGCATTTGTGTTTCATGCAATTTTATTTCATGAGCCGTATGTACATCTATATGCTCCTAATTACTTCGAAATTAACATTAACAAAACACATGTTTGTAAATTCTTTACGATATCGTCCAAATTTATTGCATGATAATAATATTTGGCATAAAGTTATGTTTGATACCGATTCTAGGACCTTAGAAAGTAAGAAATAAATTTCCTCGCCCTGGGCCAATTGAAATGTAAATTATGTGTCTGGGGCATTGCGATGATTACAGATAAACAAATATTAGATTTGATTATAGTCTCATATTTGATATAGACATTACATTCAGAATGTTTTTGTTGTTGTTGTTTTTGTCCAATTGACTTTGCTACAATGAAGTTATAATATATGTCGTAAATTATGCTTCTGTTCAATATATCATTATAATATTTGTCCATATACTTCTGTGACAAACTCGTGTCCCCTATTTATTTAAAAATACTCCCAAATGTAAACGTACAACAATTAAATGGAAAGTATCGGGACAAGCGACCTATTTATAGGAACAAGGCTAAGGTCTAACAGAATAAACGCGAGACACTTCACGTACATGTATACACACATAATCGTATCCATCCTAGTTATCACTACGTTGTACCTGCACGGCAGTTTTTACTATGTCTATAACATTTGAAGCCGCCAAAAGACAGCCATAAAGGTAATGTTTCCATTGCTAAAGACAGGAAAACGTTGTAATTGTCTTTATTTTTTTTATTTTTAAAGGTACGATATCTGAACAGTATCCAGATTAAGGATTAAAACGCGTCCCCCAAAGATCTTAGTTATTGTTTATGCTACTGGGCTTTGCCCTGTAGTGCCCTGTAGTTAACATTGTGTTACTACACTTTATGGATAAATTTGTACCACTTTAAATACAATTTATCCTGAAACGCCCCCAAGAGACTGCAACAAAGGAAGGTAACTTTGTAAACAAATGGCAAGTGGCTAAATTTTAAAACATTGATAATATTGTGTAATATCATTGCAAAACTAAATGGCAACATACGGAGGTAAAAGTAATGGTTGACTTGCAAGTATGCATCATTTAAAATCTTCAGATTACTGTAAAACTAAAATATCACGTTAATCACATTCGCCCAAATCTCTAACAATCTTCCATTTATCGCCTGATTGCAATTCGTACACAAAAATCATTCTGGGATTTTATGCCTGATCAAGTTTTTAGGCAAGATAAAAGTTCTCTTTATTCATATTGAGCGAATGGAAATATAAATTCCATATTTCGACCGTTCTTTAAAAAGTCTCATTCATGTTTGATCAACTTCATTTTTTCAACTTAATGTTTGCTTGACATTTGACATCGGTTTTCGTGATGTCTGACAGCAAATTTAGACACTATTCATCAACTAAATGTGTTTCTATTATTTGCATATTTTACAGTGACGTTTTAATGTCTGTGTTCACAAGTCTCTTAGACACTGTCAGGAATCTGTTTGTAGTTCTCAAATAATCTGACAAATTGTTATTTGAATCATACCCTTTTGATGATATGATAATTTTGCATTGCTATATCAAATGGCATGTCAAATGTCAAATGGATCATTATGATTTGTTTCTTTATAACAGGGTAAACTGGACGAACTTGCCGAAGGACAAACGTCTTTTGAGGCTTTCCGGCACCTTGGTTTGTGCTCCCTTGACATCATAAACCAGAGTGTCTTCTCCTATTGCACAGACTGTCAGCTGCAAGGGTAGGTGAATCTTTGACTAGTTTAACTATTTGTGTATGTGCATGAAGTGCGGTGCCTAGCGTGAATATTTGACTAGTTTGTCTATTTGTGTATGTGTACATGGCTCGCCTTTGGGGCCTGATTCAATTGATTTACTTTTCTTGGTAACTTATTTTATTCTTTTTGTTAGTTCTCAGTTAAGATGAAAATGTTACCTATGTTGATTTGTGAATACGGTCCCTGGTCCGTCTTCATTATTAACTAGCGCATTATTAACTAGCGCATAGTTGAATAGAGAAAAACTTAAAACTCTAGTTTAAAAACTCTAGTCTGGCGGGTTTATCCAAAGCTTTGCAACCAATGTTCATTGCCCTATCAAAGCAGGGTGTCAACTTAATGTGTATTCAATAATGAATAATGCATTTTTGGAAAATATTATTTATTGATAACAAGATTGTAACCGTCTATTTAATAGCTGTAAATGCACAAATATTAATTGATTGGTGGGTCCTAAAAGATTTACAGTGATCAACTTTCGTCTCATAAAGTAGAATACCGTGTTTTCTTGTATCTTTTTTCAAACTGAACACGGTATTCTTCAAAAGAACTATTGTTTTCGATAATTATTTATCCTTTTCGGTAATTTAAAACAATTTAATTAATTGTGGTACTGCTTATTTAGAAGTAAGAGTGCATCTTAAATGCATTCATACAAACATAAATACATACCGTACGAACAAGACATTGTGAAGAAGCTCGCTTTTCACTACTTGAACACACATTTGAAATCATGTTGCTGTCTAAATGGTGTGAAAATTTCATAGAGGTGAACAGTTCAGGATTCAGTCCCTACCATTTAACTGGACGAAGGCTCAAACTAAATGACATCAATAACAGCGGTCAATTAGCTGTTGCCGGGACGAATCTATTGGCTTTTCCGGCTGACCTACCGTGTTTTTAGCGGACTCATTGTGTAATTAGTGCGTTTACCATATTTATAACTTGCAATGGCCTTGTTCAAACCATAACGACAACAGTGTGCTATTCAATCGGGAATGTTCGTGGCCTCGGGGTTTTAGTTTTGTTTTGTTATTTAGGGTATCCATAGACAAATGTGTAAAGATGCCTGATAATCCCGTATCATTTTGGTTTTGTGTGTAAGGTTTTTGTGTGCGGTAAATGTGTGTGTTCTGAAATGGAATTTATTTCCCAGGCTTTAGTTAAATATTGATAAAAACTTAATTATTCCATACAAAGGACAATGACCTTATTTTGAGTGCTTTTAGAGGCTTTAATTTAAAGTGAGTTGCTATGGTTACAAATATAATATAATTAATAGATACGAACGATGACATGTAATTGAATATTCGTTCCTTTATCCAAACTGTCCGTAATGGAAGAGAAACATAAACTCACGCACCGTAAAATATGTTTTGTTTGGGTTCGTTTCTAGTGTATACAAATTCTCATGACAACACGCATGCACTAAGTTCGAAAATGTCCTTTAATGCTGTTTTAAATTACGGGGAAAACTCCAGTAAGGAGTTTTGCGTGAGTATGAACTCTCGTGACTAATGTTGATGTTGAATATACCTTGAAGACATAGAGAGCATGTTTACATCTTCTTAATACTATTTGATCAAGAGCTTTTTTGAGGGCTATGTGTGACTGTTGCCGCCCTGATATATGCATAAGTAAAACATCCATAAAAATGTTTTTCTTATGCCTACCTAAAACAAGGGAAAATTACTAATCACTACATTACTTGTTAATTATGTTTACCAATATAATCTCAATGGTATGTACACTATGCTGGTTACCGTAAGTAAGTGTGTTTGAAAAATGTTAAATGTTCAACGTTACAAACATTGAATTTGTTTGTATAGTTCATAGTATTGATCATTTTATTTTTCAGAGAGAACAACCCATACGTGCATGCAGTCCAACGCCTCTCTGACCTTTGGATCAAACGGTCCTTGTACGTATTTGTAATGTGAGATTAAACGTTGTAAACCCCCGCGCGAATACGTCTGTTTTCTCTGACCGATTCGAGACGGTAACCTCGATGAGTAAACCCAAGCTCTGATGCCGATTCGAGGCTGTTACCTCCAAAATTAGTAGCCTGAAGCGGGAAACATTTATTTTCGTTGACCGATTCGAGGCATTAACCCCAACATGAATTTGACTTTCTTATTTATTTTAGTTTAAACGTATTTGTTTTGAACCAATGGTGAAAAAAAGTTTTTAAAACATCATATAAATCACTCTTGTTGGCACGATTTTACGGGAGAATGTGGACATGTGCTGTGGGGAAAAGTACTCGGAGCAAACCCACTTGTCCAGCTTGGTGACCACAAACCAAACTCACATGCACCCAGGCCGGGGATCGAACCCGGGTCGCGTAGGTGGGAAGCGAGTGTGATTACCATTGCGCTAATCAGCCAACCTTTAGTGCAATTGAACCATTAATGTCTAGCCAAACGCACGACCGAAAAAAAAGCGATTTATTCTCGATGAAGTCCATAGATACCATTTAATTTCTGGTGATACGCACCTTAACTTTTTTTTTTCTTCTCGCATTTCTGTGGCTTAGAAACTAGTTTTTCAACTGTCAATATATTTGTTTACCTTCTTCAATCTATTTCATTGACGTAATATGCCCTTCCTTAGGATTTAATTAATCAAGATTTGAAAGACAGTCAGACAGGGCTGTTTTAATCAATGTTAACCCGTATTTCATTAGTTTTAGGTCATACTGAAATGTATGCAAATTAACAATCTGTAGACAGTCTAAAAGTGCTGACGAAAATTGACGGGCTGTCTCACGCCATTCACGGAACTTCATTGAGATGAACTGTGTAGTAATTTTTAAATTATTATTTTTTATATCACTAATAGCTGAAATAAAAAGGATCCCTAAATGGTATGGCTTAGCTGATTATCTGTACCTTCGGTTAGGAGATTGTAACATGACATTATATTATATATATATATATATATATATATATATATATATATATATATATATGATTTGCCTATTAAAACAGTCAGGCATTCGTCTTTGAATAGTCAACTATATCCGTGTTAAAGGCCAAGTTAGTTTAATCCTTCTTTAGGTGATAGAAATGGACCTAAATGGCCCTGAACCAATAAACAAATACACAGGTAATTGGCCCCTACTGTGACATCAGTGCAATTATCAGGATATGCACAGCAGGGGATTGTCATGACAAGCATTTCCTAACATACCGGCTTCATCACAGTTGATGTGAGACAACAATAGGTCAGGTACTCTCACGAATCCACAAACGTGACTGAAGGTATTGTTCTTGTCATTTCATTGACGCTTCAGTAAACCATTAAAACTTTTCCCGTTTTTTTGCAGGCGTGTCCATGAGTCGTTCGATTTTGTTTACTTTAACTTCACAAAGGAGGGTCGAGAATTTCAGCGCCTATGCGACTATGTCCACTCTGTGTCCAGCAATATCATTGACCAGCGGAAACAGAAACTAGTAGGTTGGATTTATTATAAATTCATTGGTTAAGATGAATGTGGGACATTTAGCACATATGTATATAGTTGACCCCGTTGGCTCGAACTCACAGGGATCGGCGAAAATACCTCGAGCCTTGGAAAATTCGAGCCAAGCGTAAATGCTTACCTTAAGTTGAAAGAAATCGGTCCTTTACATTGAGTTCGAGCCGACGAGAACATCGAGCCAAGCAAGTAGAGCCAACGGGGTTCGATTGTACACTATTTTTATCTTGTAATCTGAGAGTATTCCTGTGTGACCATGGTATCTATTTTTAGTCGTACGATGCGATGTTCTGAACATATGGTGGCATCAGAACGCAGGCATGACAAAATAAGACCGCGATTACCAAAACAAAGAAAATATCGTTTAACACGCCATTGTTCGACCAAATTTGCATTTCGTATGTAAAATATCAATTGATGTTCATGTATTCGGTCATTCTCATTCATCAGAGGTTTGATAATGATAAATCTGTACGCATAACATCGTCACTCTGCTGTACGAGAATGGTATTCGGCAATCACTCTTGTGTACGATTACTAGTATGGTTAAACAGAAACTGCGGTTATCTGACTTAAATTTAGATTGTCTCTAGAACACATATGACTAATCAAATATACATCAGGCGAATTTACTATCACTTAATACAGCCAGGATTCAAAACAACATACCGTGTGATTTGATCAAGGTCGAGCTAATTTACATCATGTGATTATATACAGTATTGTGTTTCAACAACGTAGTTCATGCTTGGTATTGTTTTCTAAGAATTGAATAACATTTTTTGTTTACAATATTGGGCCGATTGTTCAGACCCCCCCCCCTTCCCCTAAATAAACTTGACAAATTGCAATAATTGCTTTTGCTTAAGCGACTGATCAAATACAAGATACGAGATACAATATCTTATGTAAAAAATTGAAGAAACAAGATTCAAGATACAAGAGTCAGGTTATAACACTTTTACATGTTTTTAGTAATTTAAAGACATAACGTATTTCTGACCATATGATATAAATGGTTATACATTTAAATTAAAATATATTCAACGATAACATGATAGGTCCGATATTGAATAAACAAATGATACTATCAATAGGAACAGTAATTATAATGGTTAGTTCTAATAGATTGCTTTTCATACCGAAAGCGTCAACATAAATTATTTTACTGATCCAGATTCAAGACATTTTAGCATACGTTTGTTTTTAATGTTAGTGACCTGGTGAAATGGAATTGTGTTTTTATTCAAATGACCTATCGTTATTTACGGCGCCTGGGATTTTAAAGTACATGTTGACATTTCCACTAAATCTTTTTCACGAAATGAGTTTATTTTTTCATCCCAAATGTATTTACAATTCAGATATCGGATTCTGTTTGATATGATTTATTAAGACAGAAATTGTGTGACCCACTTCGCATTTCGTATGTAAAAATATAAATATATTTTGTGCTGTTTGTGGAGTTTTGTGCCGTTCTTCCATGTTTCTTGTTTGTGATTTTTTTTGTGTTCTATGTATTTGGCGTTTACCCAGTACCATTAAACCGGGTTTATGTTTAAACTTTTTGCTACTGAACTTGTTTCTGTAGTTTTTCACATAAGTATGGCTGTTCATGTATTCGGCAAATACTCTGGTGTATGATGGATAGAAGGACTGAATAGAAAGCTCCTTTAATCTGACTTAAATAGAAAGGTTCTCTATAACCCAGGATACATAACAACATACCGTGTTAATATAAGTTTATTTACATAATGTGAATATATAGAGAGGATTGTATTTCAACAGCGTTGTTCATTCTTGGTATTGCTTTTTAAGATTTGAATTAGCTTGTGTTTACAATGAGGCCATTTCATCAACAAGTGTGTCGTACCCACGGTCATTTTTTTCAATTTCGTTACTCTCTGTTATGGTGAGATATTATTCTTTCTGACAAATCGTTTGACTGGAAACATTACTCTTAGATAAGTTGATGAATTTTACATTTACATGTTAACATTTTAAAAAAAATTTTGCCACTCACTTAGTATATAATTGGAAGTTGTGATTTACAGAAAGACTGTAAGTTTGAAGAATTTAAAGGCCAGTTTTAGCTTTTTGATTAATTGCAGAAAATGATTTATAGTCTGCACCATAAAGGAATCATTAATAGGCATTGTTTAACGTCAAACAGAAAACTGACACTGTCTCCATTCGTTTCAAAAAAGTACCTTATTGTCTTATTGGCCTTAATTTTAGTTTGTTCTTCATATCAAACTTAACAGCTATTCAAAATAACTTATTTCCGTACTGTTTTGTTACAACAAACCTTATTAGCTATTATTTAAAATATGTCCGCTTTTTCATTTATTTTTTGGCATAAGAAACACTCACTGAATTCTCATAAATATCTTGAAACTGGGCCTTTGCATTACTTTTATTCAATAAGCTTAATTCTATTTGCGGCCTAGATATGAAATTGAGGCCAGTGGGGTTTTCCGTTCCTGTGAAAAAATAACACGCTCGTGGTTTTGATTGGATTAGGACAACATCATTATCCAATGTTATACAACATAACAATTAGTTGCTATTTTTAACATGTGAGATTA
The DNA here is from genome assembly GCF_026914265.1 of Mya arenaria. Taxonomy (NCBI): domain Eukaryota; kingdom Metazoa; phylum Mollusca; class Bivalvia; order Myida; family Myidae; genus Mya; species Mya arenaria. The sequence goes on along the minus strand of NC_069130.1, from coordinate 9,801,059 downwards.
TACGTCAATAATATGTTTATGTCCAAACCCTTAACCTTGAACTCACTGATTCCAATTTGTACTTTGTTAGATTTTGTTAGCTGTATTTAGATACCTTGCAGCCTGGTTGAATACCAAATTTGTTCTGTATTACAAATGTAATTTGAGTAAAATGTATTTACCTCTTTTCATATACTGCATGCGCTGAGCGTATGATTAAACTGCAAACTGTTAACTGCAACATCGTTATAATAATGAAGGGTGGGCGAGCATTTTTTAAGTAATAAGTAATTTACCTTATGAGTTCTTATTAGATTGTAACCTGCTTCAACAAGCTGTGAACAAAATTATGACGGCACGTCTGTTGATTTGTTTACATCTGAATGCGTAGTTGTACACAGTGTGTGTATACCACGTGATAAATTACGTCATATATGCTACGTCGGAAGGCAACAATTTGCTTAAAATGAAGACTTATATCAAAGACAACTTTTCTTTTACAACACCATTTTAGATGAAACAAAGGGCAGTCTATGACGCTCAATGAGACCCGCCGTTGTTTTATTACCGGAGTTTGATAAGGTGATTAGTTTCCTGTTTCTTAAACAATGTTTGGACAGTGCTCCGTCAGACGGCGGTATTGTGAAAAGGTTTGTCGAAGTGTTTTAAGAAACTAAACTCTCAATCAAACTTTGGTAAAATACCGAAGGCAGGGCTCCGTTAGCGGCGTAGACTGCGCTTTGTTTCATTTAAAATGGTAAAGATATAGAAAAGTTATTTTTGTTTGAAGTCTTCACTCGAAGCAAAATAGTGCCTTCTGACGTAGTATTTATGACGCAATTTATCATGTGGTATACGCACACTGTGTACAGTTGCGTTGGTTCTGCACTTATTAAAGGGATTTCATCGTATTTATAAGGAAATCCGTAGCCAGATAATATTGCCTCCCCTCAGCAAGACAAAGCTTATTAAAAGGTGATATTCAGAGACAAAACTTGCTGTAAAGACTAGTGGATATTATGCTGCAGGCGAAAGACGATAACGGAGGGGGGTTGACATCTGTAAAGTTGACTGTGTACACGGTGTAAATCTGTTGTCCTTCGTTTGGAAGCAATATTCTTTATGCTCGATTGTGACAAAAATTGATAGTTATATAATCGCCCTCAAGTCCGTTTCCTGGGTAGAAGTCAGGTAGATGACATTTAGTAAAAGTGCAGTACACAGGAACCATAACTCTGGGTGCAGAATTTTTCGGTCATTGTCCTTGGTGACTTGGTGAAAAGTCTTTGAGATATTTACTTCAAACTGCATATACAGATATATCTCATTAAGGAGAAGTGCAATGCAAAGGAACCATAACTATGGTTGCAGTATGTTTTTATTGCGCTTTGTTGTCCGGAGCATAACTTCAAAGGTCTTTTATGTATTGACTTCAAACTTCATATACAGATGGATGGCATTATGAAGAAGTTCAGTGCACAAGGACATAACTCTGGGTGCGTCTTTGCCCTTTATTAATTTCCATACATATTCCTTGTCCTGAAAATAACTTGATAAATCTTTAAGGTATTGACTTCAAACTTCATGTACAGATAGATCCCAACGAGAAAAAGTGCAGTCCACAGGTACCATAACCATGGTTCAGATTTTGTTGAATTATTACGCTTTGTTAATGTTCATTGGTATCTATTTTCGAAAGGCGAAGGTGATTCTGTTATTATGACAGTCTGTGAATGCACTTGTCGTTCTTAACTTATCATGGAGAGTTAGGTGGAGGGAACCTCCTATCTGGACGTTTACAACATGGCAATGAAGAAACTTGGGTCTAACCCCTCTTCGCCTTTCAACGTTCGTAATTTTGTATGTTTTGGTGTATATAATTTAGCCGGACGCAAAGTATCATTATAAAATTGTATCTTATCTATCGTTGCACGGCACATATACTAAGCAACGGTTCAATTTTAGGCTTCGGAGGGTAATGAAGATGAAGAAACCTCAGGTCTTGATTTTCTGGACATCATCTTGAAAGCGAAGGATGATGACGGACGTGGGCTGACTCCTCTTGAGGTCAGGGACGAGGTGGACACATTCCTGTTTGAAGGTTTGTTCTCAGACATATTAATACTAAATTGCTTCCATAGAGGGACGTGAACATTTACGGTATGAGTTTAGCTACGTAAGGTATGTCTTCTGTTCGCAACTAATAGTTATTGATAATTAAACACACAGAGTTATGTTTACTTACGATCACAAGAAGTAAGGGTGTAGTTTGTTCCATATTGTCACAACTGTGATATAATAAGAGTCCGTATTTTTCAATATCGTTGAAATAAAATCCGCACGCTACTTAACGCAGAGTTAGAAAGCTGCTTGATTGCTACCGTTTTAATGAGTGATTTAGTTACAGTAAGATTACATAATTTAACATCTTAATGGTTCAGAATAGGCGGAGTGAGAATTAAGATTCATTCAGGGCAATGGCAGCTTACGTCATGTCACTGATATAGTCTACTGCCTCGCTGCGATTCGCTCCATTTTCTGTTGCATGCCAAATGTGAACAATTACATATACTTTAAATACTGATAAAATTCATACCAGGTCACGATACAACGGCGTCTGCAATGAGTTTCCTGATGTACGCGCTAGCCGCACACCCGGACGAACAAGCCCGCTGCCGTCAGGAGATTGACGATATATTGGAGGGGAGGGATTCTGATATATTGCAATAGTAGGTTATGCAGTTAACTTTATTTTGTACGGTTACCAGACCTTGACAACATCCAAAACCAGCATAGTAGTTTAAATTTAATTCTAATAGTTACCAGTACGCAATGCTATATGTGTATTATTATTTGAATTTGAATACATCATTGCGACGAAATTTGTTTTTACAATGCAGTGCTTCTCTTTTTAACAAGCTTTATCTGCTACAACTGATTGTCAGTGAGCGATGAAGAGTAGCTTGTATCCGTTTCTAATGAATCTAGATGCGTATCCAATAATAGCGAATGGAGGTTTGTATCCGTCAATTTAATAATGAATTGAATTGGTGTATGTTGATAAAGCGTTGAGGTTTATCTGTTTCCATTTTTTTTCCAATCGTTCAATGAGTTTTTCACAAATACTTTTGTGTTTTTGTGTTATGATTGTTAGTACAGATAAATCGGAACACCTCGGCCATTTTCCACCGAAAACAACCTCGGATGTATGCCGGTACACCAGTAGAAGTAGTTCGAAAAGTTAATAAAATTACTAACTAATTATAGTGTTTTACGTGTAATTTGTATTGCTTAGTTCAAATTGGTTCACAGTGAAGTGTATATGTGCATAAAACTCAAAGGTGTAAAAGGTGTATCTGCTAAATTTTAATTTACCACGCGATAAACTTTCAGCGTAGTTAAATGTAAAAAATTACCGTTCATAAACATTCGAGGTGTTTTCGATGGAAAGTGGCAGAGACGCTTCGATTGTGGGTAGGGTACAGATAAATCTCATTGACAAGAATGTTACAGTCAGGATCTTGCGCGACTGGATTACTTGAGTACATGTATAAAGGAGGCCCTTCGGCTCTACTGTCCCGTGTTCTTCATTCAACGTCAGATGACTGAGGCCATAAACATAGAGGGATTTACCATTCCAGAAGGTATGGATTTTTTTCTTAACTCCACAAAGCGGTTACTTCCCTTCGCTGAACAGTAACCACTGTCGTGTAACGCATATCACATGATGATGATTAAAATCACGTGTCGTCAATCAAAAAATGTTGTTTGTTTTCTTTTTAATAAAACATCATTTAATATTGCCTACAGACGAACATAAAAATAGTTCTCCCCAATAAATAATTACATAACTGAAAAAGGTACAAACCGCTCGCTAAGGGAGATCACTCCGGAGGATATTAAAATTAGTAATGTCATAAATAAATATGCTGGGTTATATCACACGAGTTTTGCAGAATATAGCAAAATCCGTTACTTTTCAAATTTGAAAAACATGGGAACTTATCATAAAAGAAAAAATACAGCGTTTATTTTCTATCGTAAGATTTGCGTCCAACGATACGCCGGATGATGTTTAGTCTTCCATACATTTTTATATCATTATATGGTAAATAAAATGAATAATAAATCAATCATATTTTATAAATAAGCAGTATGGCCTATCGTTGCCATTAATTAAATTACTTACTGTTGAACAAATAACACGTAAGTGTTACAAATGTTTAAATACATTTTTAGTTCTGACTCACAATTTTTCATAACAGGCAGTAACACGAACTCCTTTTAGAGAGTCAGGACAATAATGACCTCCCTTGATTATTAAGTCTTATTTTACAAGATTAACTTCCATGTCAATAACACAAATCATACAACCAAACTTCTAGTATCGTAACTCAAGCAAGACAGCAATAGGAAACATTGTCCATACTTCTCGTTTGCTCAACTTTTCTTGCTATATGAAAGAATATACATTCTCGCTCAGCATCTGTTGGCAGTATAAGTAACGCAATAGTATTTGTCATATGAACATTATCCCTTTAAGGCTCGCATGTAGCTATCGACATCTACAACATCCATCACAATGCGTCTATGTGGGGTGAGGATTATGACAACTTCCGACCCAGTCGCTTCGAGGGGGACGCTGCCAGAGATATGGACCCCTTCGCCTTCGTGCCCTTCAGCGCCGGACCCAGGTGAGAAAAATTAGGTCGTCGGTACAACGACATGACATACAATATAACTAACATTTATAATAAGACTTTAAATCCATCATAAGTGTATACAGTTTCATAACCAGTATAGAGTCCAGTAAGTTTTTTAAATTAATTTGGCAGGGGCTTGCAATGGTTAATACGTGAAGAAGGCAGATAGATTGTATAAAAAAACACAATACAATCCCTTCTACCAATTCCCCTTTTGCTAAGACGTTTGTCGAACTTCGTAGATTCACCTCAACTGTGTCACTATATAAACCGGTTCCTATTGTCATTTTCAGGAACTGTATTGGTCAAAACTTTGCCATGAACGAGATGAAGGTCGTGATATCGAGACTCTTACACCGGTACGTTCTCTTGTTATGTTTGGGTATGTATCATTATTAGTAGAGTCAGCGTGTTTGCAATAACATGTAACCTATAGCTGTTGTCTTTTGGTGCTGTGTGTCTCGTTGAATGTCCGTAGGGCTTGAATCCTTGCGTCTTTAAACAAGCACATACCTCAATGAGCATCCTCGTAGTTTCCATCGATTTTAGCTCTACTGACCAAAGGCCAGAAGAGCTCAAGCGATGGCGGGGCGTCCGTCTTCCGTCCGTCCGTCCGTGTATCTGAAAACAACTGCTTGTGAACGCGATAACGTTTTCATTGTTTCTGAATTAAACTTATACAGTAGTTAGATATCCTTGAGAGCCCGATTCCTTTCGAAAACCAGCCACATCCGACCGTGTAGGACTGGATTATGGCCCTTGATATGCAAAAAAACGTATCTAAGGGAGATAACTTTGTACAGAGAGCTGTTAGTGTATTGTTCGTTTGTCTCCCTGTAAAACAAATGGTTACATGCTTTGAACTAAAAATGACCAAAAGTGAAACGGGACAAATAGTTGTGAATATCTGTAGTGTAGTCTCCCTTTTATACATATAGCTACATGCTCTCAATAGAGCAATATTAGTAGAGCATAAGCCCTCATGGGCCTCTTGTTTCAAATTAAGTCATTTTATAAAATTGCATATTTGTTCCAGATTTGAGTTTTCCTTGAAACCTGGTCACGTGATGCGGAAGAAGCTGTCCGTTGTCATGAGAACCGAGGATGGAATATGGCTGGATATCAAACGGCGGGAGAAGTGAAAGGATGATCGGTGTTCAAGCTTGAGCCCTATATTTGCCTATTCAAACAGTTAAATAGTTCTGGGATATTAAACACTGCGCTAGATCATGTGTGCTTGTGCACAGCTGCTGGCGTACGGCTATGGAAACGTTTGTATTCAGCTAATTGAAACTAGGTACACTCATGTTTACATATTAATGAAAACATTTTGATAATTTTGATGTCAGTTTTGATGTAAGCAATGTTTAATATGATTATTTCTCTTAAGTGTCCATTGTATTTTTTCAAAATGCAATTTACTATCGGATTTTTTACACTGTTTATCAAAGTCTTTGCTGAAACGGTGCTTGTGATTTTTACCCATTTTTTACATTTATAAGATTTTTCTCTCGAAATATTAAATAAATTTTCATCTCGCTTAACTCTTGAATATCTGCATACAAAACTTATTTTTCTTTATAGGTTCTGTTTAAGAGGAACATCTTAGGACAACAATCTAAAATATTGAACTGTAATGTTAGGTGTCTAGGTTCATATGTTAAATTGTTTTGACGATTTAAATAATGCAGACAAATTAAATATCAATTAAACGATTAAATAGAGGATACTTGTTTGATTCAGTGAAAGATAGTAACATATTTCACCGAGTGAACACCAAAGGCTATATTTCATGAGTGGCATAGCTATGAGTGAAATATTTACTTTTGGTGTTCATGTGGTTAAATATATTCGTTCTTAAACTGAAACCAACATTTTTTCTTTGCATTATGTGTCTAATTTTTAGAAAAGCGCGCCAAAATATATGCGATCGTAATGCCATTTCTGAAATTATTTTGTTGAAATTGTGCCCCAGTCCGGAGCGCGCTGATGTTTGTTTTGGAATCGATAACGGGCTCATTTTAAAACAGTGAAAAATATTTTAATGTTATTTCACTGTTTGAAACAGTAAAATATCACATATATTTCACTGGAAAAAAAACTATAAATCACGGGAAAGCATTATTTTATAACAAGTCTTAATCATCGTGCAATAGCACTAACACAGGACAAAATTAAATGTTACGGGTACGAAGCCACGAGTCAAATATTTATTGCAGTGCTCACTCATATCAATGAAAGACTGAATACTGTCTTTCGTCCTATGGCATCCCATTCGATTGCTTTATTATCTATGTCAAATGTCTCATTTCTATTAAACGTTAACATGGCCTTATAATTGCATCTGACAAATAACAAACGACGTGTGTTTTGTTGGTAGCAGTATGCTATACGGATATATTTGAAACCTTGAAAAAAAACTTCCTTTCATTCCTTATTAAAGTATTCGAATTACAAGGTTAAAATAGTTTTCATTTTCAGTATTTTTATTTGCTTATTACCATTGTTTACTCTTTGACTCATTATTAAATTGATTTGAAAGTGTTCTTATTGTGAAAGTGTTCTTATTGTTCTAATTTTGTTTGTTTTTTATGTTATAAACAACCTCGAATTTTCAAAATCCAAGTTGGATGTTCTTTGAAGACATATAGATACCTCCTGATTACGAGAAATTTAACGAGGAAGGCTCGATTAATCTGGGAAAAAAACATAAACAATGCAAACGAAAATGAAGAAAGTGCAGCTGTTTATCATTGGTTGAAACATATATTTCTGAGAGAACTTAGATAATATTCAGGTCTTAAACAAAATGTCATACAAACTTTAAAATTGGAATGTAAGAAAAATAGATATCATCTTTTAGGAGCGTTACACTAACCTATATTACACAGGGGACGTGGGAGAATGAATTTAAATATTATATATATTTATATTGTTTTAAGAGTGCACTCAATAATGATTTAACATGGTGCACATAAGAGCAAGCTCTCGGTCCAATCATTGATAGTGTTTTCCTTCAAACTTCTGAAGACGTCTTGGTCCTCATTTCTAATAGGCGTAAAAAGAATGCAGCGAAGTCGTGTCGTGGTATTATTTACACTTTACACCGCCGCCATTTATTCTGGGTACATTGACGCATCCTGTCTGTTCCGAAACTACCAAAATGTTAACCGAAAGAAAAACAACATAACGATCAGCTTGCAAGGGTCGCGTGCAAACGAGTTGGGAATGTCGGGAAGCCGGAATCAATATTATTTGTTAGGCTTGAAAAGCTCTTAGCCAACGTCCCTCGAAAGTCCTGTGTTAGAAGTGGAACAGCTTGTCGGGGTATCGCCGTGCTCCCCATTTCTCTCTCACGGCGGGTGTCAACTCTTGAGAGGTGTCCTGAAAAGGAAATGGTATTATTTTTTATAATTTCTTGACTACCAACTCACCATTGTAGAGGTTGCGAAACACTTAGTGCGGGTTTGTGTGTATGTATGTAAACATATATGCACGTGTAAACGTTGTAAGTGAAGGTCGGGTATTGTTTGTGAATGTTCTTTGAGCGTGGACTTGTTGGCTTTATGGCTATCGCAAAAATTCCTTTCCTCATCGTTTGTATATTTTACCCATACCTCGATGACGTAGCACTTTACACAAGCCTTGATGATGTAGAACTTTACACAAGCCTTGATGATGTAGCACTTTACACATACCTTGATGACGTTGGACTTTTACACATACTTCGCATTCGGAGCACCTCGGCCATTTTTATCAAAAACAAACTCGGATGTATTTGGACGGTTTACACACTCGAAAAGTGGTACGTGTAAGTCCGCTGCAAGTAGATCGCGTAGTAATTTTATTTAGCAGTTAATCTTAATTATGTTTGCAATAATACACTTCTCTGGCAATCAATTTAAACTTAGATCAATAAATACAACTCTAAAACACTACATAAATTTAATTAATGATATAATTTAAAAAATTACGAACTACTTCTACTGATGTTACGGCATACATCCGAGGTTGTTTTCGATAAAAATGGCCGAGGAGTTCCGAAAGCATATTTCGATGACATTTTATGCGTTTTGTTGCTTCGTAGAAACGATAACCTATTCAAAAATATATCAATTATAGTAGCTTTCCTTTCAATTAACGCCATTTCTTAATCTAAGCACATGGAAACTGTAATACAAAACTGTGTCGGTAATATTAACGAGTGTTTCCATTAGCAATATCATCAAAACAAGTATTAAATGTTTAATGATGGAATATTATGCAATTTTCATTGTCGACTGAAGTATTTCGGATTCCATGCGATTTTATTTACAGAATCATAAATTATTTCAAAAACGCAATACATAAAATATGCATTAAGATGCATCAGATGCTACACCTTGTTTTCTGGTTTAATATAGCCATCATGTATTTTTTCTGTATTGCACATGTTTAATATTGCATTGCTCTATTTCTTTTTATGAGAAAACATATCACTCTGAATGTTTGTAAACAAATTGAATTGCAAAACTAATTACTTAATTGGCAATATTTTAGCAAGTTTATTTCTCATTTTGTACTTATTATGAAGATTTAATTGCATTCAGGAGTACATTCTGAAGCTAAATCTTACGAGGATGGCGTGTTATTTTATCTTGATTTCGTGAAGACTTAATATGTTTAAACATGAAATGACGTCAATAATAAATTATGACGTCATATAACTGGATATGACGTTACTATTCAAAAGCAAGCAAATTTCGTCAAAAATAAAGTTTTGTGTTGTAATTCTTATTTGATATCATGTACGAATACATTCTGCTTATAAACATATTTAAAACGATCGAATGTACATATCTGTGCTCTTTTTTAATTATTCCGTGTACCACATTTCTGCAATTCATAAAGCGCGGGAAATGACATTGCTTTCTGGCATTCGGTTAAACACTTGTTCCAAAGCAGGTGAAACAGAGAGGTCTTTTGTGCTTCTTGTGATCATAGGAATCTTCAACTCCTCATCATATAATACACAGTAGTATTAATCTCGTCCAGGAATAATGTTAGTACGGTCGTGATTTCAATATCCTTTATATCTATATTTTAAATTGATTTAAGAAAATAATAAAGATCAAATTCCATATCACTCTTAATTCTAATGTATTGTTATTTCTCTCCGTTTATATGCATTTAAATGACCGAATAAAGAATGTCAAAATAATCCCCTCATGGAAACAACAAAGAACCGTGCATTTGTACAAAAACTTGTGTTGCTGTTATTAAATAAGGCAAAATTTATGACAAGCTTTGGGAGTTCCCGTGGATTATATTAGAGGAAAAACTCAAATAATTATCGCCCCATATCAACAATGTCTTGGGCGTCGTTTCCTGCGTCATAACTTATATTGACACTCGTGTAGGTGTTGTTGATGATTTGATCATCCAGTAAGGTATAAAAGGACAATAAAAAAACATACATGGCAACGTGAAGAAACAATAACCTATTTGACTAATTCTGGTCAGGACCAAATATGAAATATACGACGATACAAACCTATGGCACAACGTCTTAACATTTATCAAAGAACTAACATTTTTTAAAAGTTTAAAACTCAAAATGGCGCATGGAACAAAGTATTCAAAGAAGCAGTAAATAGATTCTAGAGGAGGGAGTGTTGTATTCCTGAGTGTTGTATTCCTTGGAATTGGTGTGAGATGTACAAAGACACAAAGTTTTGATTACATGTTTACTGTGTGAAGTCCGATTAACAAGTGCTTTTGGAGTGTTCAACATCAGTATATAAACAATACATGCAATAGAGTTTATGGTTAAAGGGAAGTAATGCAATTTAACTCATTGTATATCGTGCTGTTTGAGTAGCATCGATAATAAAACAGAAAGCTTTCTAATATATCTATATTTTTGTTACGGCATTAAATAAATGCCCATTTACAAATTTATGCTGGTCGTTTGTTGATTACTTACTAGATACATATATTGGATAAGTGTCAACAATGATAGCAACTGAAATTATTCCTAATCTTGTAACGAAACGGGATTAAACATAAAATGCCCTTGAGCCATAATCTGATAATATTCTTAGCACTCATAACACTTACACATACATGTTTGAAAGGACACACGCATCAAGTTTGGTAAACATTGGGACGATTGTTCAGAACTGTCTTAAAGTTAACAACGTTGTTAACATAATAATCGTTGACCTTCAGATCCGACTTGACTGGATACGCTTTTGCTTCGAAATATTAGAAACAAGATTTGAGAAAAATATTTAACTGCACTTGTTATTTATCGATTTATGAGCAAACCATCAGAAAGTTCATGTTTAAAAGTAAACAACAATGTCGTAAATCACAGTAAAAAACTTTGAAAAATGATCTGAAAAATCGGGCCAAACCTTAATAGGACATAGCATTTGATTTTTTTAATAATTTATGTTTGAGGGGTTTTTTTAAGCAACTTTTTCACAGCGGGAGGTTCTTGCTTGAATGACTTTAATTGTGTAACAATTAACACTGACCTCTTCAACTTTCCTACAGAATGATATTTGGGCCATCATCGCAGTGTAAACCGAGTGTTCCTCGTACCCATGGCAACAGGGGGCGGGGCATATGGAAATATGGCGGACCTTCTTGATTCCCGCCATGCAACACAGGAACTGAAAAAAAATCATACGAGTTCTTTTGCTATATGAAAGTACATTGTATTATGTTATTAACTTCTTAAGAGGGTACGACAACATTTAAAAAAATGTTTTAACAAAGGAATATTATACATACTAGTAGGTCAGTTGGATAAAAAAATAAAACATTCGCCACTATTACATTATAAAAGCTGAGCTAGAAACAATGGCATGCATTTTTAATTAGAACCTCGAATTGCTTTGGAATTTTGACCTTTCTGTTTAATAGTGTTGTTAATTGGGACTTTTTCAAATTGTGTTTGGTTATCCTACATAATAAAGAAATGTTTTGCTTACATATTGGTTTTAAGGTCAACATATGTTTCCATGCATGACCTTGACCTAAAACTGACATTGATAAAAATGACTTGAATACACAAACTATGTTAAAATACGTTAGTACAAGTATCTATTTTGCATATAAAGGTGCTATGGCGAAACTCAGAACGAAACAAAAAGTCTTTAGAATTAATTAAAAAAAGTACTCTTTTAATATACATGTATATTATAATCAAAAGTTCAGAAATGCTGATTCTTCTTTCATGGAAACTCATTTAGATTATAAGTTTGGATTGGTAAAAACACATATGTGATGATGTATATGTATTAAAGCAATTTACATACATTTCTAGGACCGTACACACCAAATTTTGACAACAGTACATACCTGATCGTCGGCGCTGACAATATAGCAGAAAACCAGCAACAGAACCAACATCCGACAATATCCCCACAGATTCCAAATCCTAGGCAAGACCATGTTGCAAGAATGTATGATCAAAATATCCCCTGCAATTCCCAGCACGCACTAGTTCAATCTCGGAATATCCTCTTCAAAGCGTTCAATCCCGGTTAATGGTAATGATGCGCTTATGAAACCAAGACTCGCGTGCTTTAATAGAAAACATTATCAAACCTTTTCCGCCCCTTTTATATGACTTACAGATATATAACAGCGTTAAAGACGGTTTGAGGTATTCCAGCCATGATAGCGATTGATTATGAATAAAAAAATACCACACTTATATTATATGTTCAAAGCTTTTCGAGTTTAGATTATAACCTACATTTTCAGCAAACGAAATCGCCTATCGGCTTTAATTACGTAATACATGACATGATAACGGACATGACGTCATAAGTTGGTTCCCCATCTGTAGAGAACACGTTATTATCTAAGTCAGTTAGATTATACTGTGTAAAACCTTAATGCCTAAGAAAGGATCGATAGCCTTGCACGTTTCCACCCTTCTTAATTATTAAGGTTTTAGACAATAAGTTCCAACTATGACATACATGGGATAGTTAGTAACTATGACATACATGGGATAGTTAGTAACTATGACATACATGGGATAGTTAGTAACTATGACATACATGGGATAGTTTGTAACTATGACATACATGGGATAGTTAGTAACTATGACATACATGGGATAGTTAGTAACTATGACATACATGGGATAGTTAGTAAATGAAATTTAGTCTTAAAGCTCATATCTCTTCCAAAGAGAACGCCAGTGGGATTTTGATTATTTTTAGTAAGCTTCTGACAAAACATCCACCAAATGTGTCATTTAGTCAACAATTGGTGTTATTAAGTGAGTTATTCAGCGGTTTGCGCATGATCGCTGGAAGGAATAGAGACATTCGCGCCAACATTAAGTAAGTTAGTATTTAGTGCCTACATTACCTTAAACATAGAACAAACTTTTCTCCCACCCCAGATAAGTAGATCCAAATATTTGGCCATTCTGGAAATCCTTTGCCCACGGGCAAATATAAAAAATACCCGTATGGAACTTCTTTTTTACTATGCATAAAAGAGTTTCAGCGAAAATAATACATTTTCATTATATTTTGACTAAGGTTGGAGAAAAAGCATAAACCATGGCCGCTCGTGTGCAGGGTGTTCTGTGGAAACTCGGTAAACCTCATTTCCGACACAAAAAATACGCTCGGGTTTGGATGAACCTATCTGACACTCTCGGCCATTAAAGAAACTTATAAACCAACAGGGTGTTCTGTGGAAACTCGCCGTAAACCTCATTTCCGAAAAAAATCTTCGTTCGGATTAGGATGAACTTTCTGACACTCCAGGCCATGTATGATACTTATAAATCTCGCATTAGCTTGTCAATAAACTGTATTTTCAATCAGTAAATGGGACCATTTAATTAATGAGAGTACGACAAAATGTCATAAGATCATGATTTTCAACTGAACACTTAGTTGGTGTAAGAAATCGAATACGATATTTAACCTTTAATCAAATGAAGCATAGAGTAATATTTCCAGCTAAGTATATCTCGTTATAGCCAATACAAATTGAATCCAAAAATCGATCTAACGATATGATCGTTAATAAGATGGTGCCAATATGCTTTTAAATGAAATAAAATTATAGGTAGTCATCAGTAATCAACAATTAGAAGAAGATAGCATTCTTACGGATGAAATACCTTATTATAATAAGGACTCGACCTCCGTGTAGACGCCAGAGAGAGTATTCAAAATAATATGACACTGTAGACGATTCATTATAAAGAGAAATTGATTCAAGTATTATTAATTTCATCAAATTTCCCCATGAAATGGACGTTGTTATTATCATTGCCGAACCTGTGAAATCAATCGTGATAATGAACACGTGAGTGGAATAAAAATGATTCATTCGAAACCCAAAGAAATACTAGAGTATATCAAAAACAATATATTGCGAAAGGCTATAAAACGCTATAGAGACAACATAACCAAATAAAAGTTTGTATTTTATTTATTCAGTGCAAAAGTATTATCATTAGTATATTAGTATATTATTACACGACGTAGGGGGTTCTGCTATCGTTTGCGCATTTACGTAAGGTGTGTATGTTTGAGGGGGGGGGGGGGGCTAATAAATAAACACGACATGGACAGGTTTACTGTGGGGAAATGTTTACAACAAAAAAAGGTAGCGACACAGTTATATATTGAAGTTGATTTTGAGCTTCAATAAAGTTTATAAGTAAAATATATTCGTAAGCAGAACATGAACATTTCGTACCCAGGTTGTTTCGACCATCATGTCAACCGTCCCCTGTAGTACTTTGAGTTAGTGTTTGAAAATCGGACTCCTTTTGCTATCGGTAATCGAATCGAATCGGACCAAGCATTTCGATTTACTATCGAACAATAATCGAAAGTTCATAATATCATTTAGGAATACATTCTGTATACATAGTATAATCATGATCATTTAAATGGTTTAACCTGGAATCAGTATGTGTGATGCTATAGTCATGATTTTTGCCACAGTAAGTAAATATCCATAACATTTTACTTTCTTTAATAACTTAACGAAAACACTGACAACAAAAATAATTCTTCATAATTGCACATTAATTGCAAAATGGTGCACACCGTATCAAGTAATATAAGTTATCTTAGCATTTTATCCATGTAAAAGCATATTAAATATTTGTTAACAAGCTTAACATTCAGTATCATGTAATATTGAAGATTTCATTAAAATATCTTAATTTCATAAAACTTTCACAAAAAGTGAATTTGTTAATAACAACCGATACCAAAAAAGGTTTCAAAAACAGAATGCATCGAGCCGGGATCCCCGGTATTTGCAGGTCAGACAGGACCCACTTAACCGTAGAGAAAGATTACTGGGGTTTTACAAAATATATATATTATTGAGGTTTATGAAATATATAAACAATTAAAAACAATCTGTAATTTTGGGAGAGTTTCACTGTAATTTTTTTTAGCAAAAGTGTTTACATTCATCGCATTTGAGTAAGCAAGTGACCTCCCTTGTTTAAATGAACTCAACGAGAATTTACCGGAAAGAAAAATTGACATCTACTCTACTTTTACCGCATAACAAAAAAATACGTAGTTACCGGAAGTAAAATTAGCGACATCGATTTTGGACAACCACTATCGATTGTCGCCGACATAGCATTGTCAGCGACGATTTATCGATTGTACTCGATAATTGTTTCATCACTACTTTCAGTACTTTGATTCTACTATTTGGTACGTTATCTCAATCTGATGAACATGTGTGCAAAATGCAACCTATTTCAAATCTTCAAAGCGGTTGAGGGGATTAACTATTGAGCAAAGACGAAAGTGGCTATTTAAACGTTAACCTGACCTTTAAGGTACGTAGCCGGAACATTCGTTCAGCAGGTCGGTTAATGTGTTTAGCATTTGTGGTCAGCCACTGTAAAAAAACGCTCATCACTTCCGGAGTAATATGATCATTTATAAAAAGGCTACATGACCTTCAAGCCAAAATATGGCCTTGACCTTAAAGGAAAGTGACCTGAACATAGACTTCGCGGGTAATATGAAGCGTTCACTCATGAAAATGGCTACCTGACATGGTCCCTCTAAATGTGGCCTTGACCTTAAAGGTACGTGGCCCGAAAATTAACTTCGGGAGTAATGTGAAACGGTGACTAATTAAAATGTCTACTTGACCCTTTTCCCTTTAGCGTGACCTTGAAATTGAAGGTAGGTAAACCAAATATGGGCGTCGAGAGTACTATAGAGCAGACACTCATCAAGATGGTTGCCTGACAGTTTACCTCTAAGTGTGACCTTGATCGTAGAGGTACGAGGCTCAAACATGGACGTCGATTATTTCAATGAATACCTAGAATGTAAAATGGTATGAAAGCGTAACAAATTAACTAACTACAATGGGTAACTAAGTGAAGGATGTAGTTAAATGACTTTATGATGCTTACCCTGTTGAAATGCTGGCATCCTTTATCGAAACGGGACATGCGCTGGTAGTGTTGAAACTGCCTATCACTATGAAGTTCCTATACCCAAGTGTTCATTAGTTGGCATTAACCTTTGATCCCCTTTCCTCAAAAATATTATGGTTCATTTACCGGCTATGATCAGCCTGTACCCAAAGTTTGAGGTATCTGAGCCCAAGCGCTCTTCAATTAATAAACGGAAATGTATTTTAACTTCAAGGTCACCACAACCTTGGCATGTGACAGACTGACCCCTAAAGCCATAGGGTTCATCTACTAGTCATGACCAACCTGCCTACCAAGTTTGAGGTCCCTGTGCACCAGCGTTTATCTGTTATTAATCGGAAACGGATGTTCAGGTCAAGGTCAGCACGACCGTAAAATCAAAATGGGGCATCTACTGGTCATGACCAACCTTCCAAGGTAGTTAAAGATCCCAGGAACTAGGCGTTTGCAAGTTATTGGTCGAAAACCGTGGGTACAGACGGACCAACATTTCTTGTTTATGTATTTTCCCTCTTTAAAAATAGCATCTTAAACGTGTATGTGTTGTTTCAATCGAAATCATACCCATATAGGCTCCTAACTATAATATAACCATAAAAACCCTAAACACACTTAAGATGACCCGGACAGACGGTCAGATTACTAAATGCCACCCTTCGTGGCATGAACGATTTAAAAAATCCCAAAAAAGAAGTTTTTATTGTAGTTTATTTCGTAAACCATGCTCAAAACTCGTGCTTAAGTGATTAAATTTAAAGGATTATTAATGTTTCAGTAAAGTCTGCATTTAATGGGAAAATAGAAAATGGCACTATTCAATAATCAATAAAAGTGTTATGATAAAATCATATAGGTATGAAACCATTCTAGAGTCTCGACTGTATTGCTGAAAGTCACTTGAGATTAAGTGTTTTAATTGTAATCATTTCACAGATTAAACAGTATCATACAATAGCGCGACATTTCATTCGAAGAAACGGAATTTTGTCAAGCATGGAAGCGTATACCACATATACTGATGACGTGAGCATAGAATCTTGTAGACTTGTTTAATGTCGATTTGACGAATCATAACACGACATGCTGTCGACTTAATCTAATATTAAGTCGTTAAGTCGACTTTTTGTCGACACAAAAAGTTGAACTTTGGCAAAATGTCGTGTTATATCTTATCGAGTCGACAATATTTTTATCATACATCGTTACATAGATAAGCCAAGGGTTTATAAAATTCAATATTTATACTTACACTTTACAACTAGCTTCAATTATACAAATATTTTCAAATAAAAAGAAAAATACATGTACGTATATGTAAAAAGAAAATAACATAATAATATCACAAATTTCAGCAAGTTTGTACAGAACACTGTCATGAGTGATTCGTGGATATCAAATGTGATTGTTTAAACCTCACTTCGAGCATGCACTCTTACTGATAAATAAGTTTAAAATGCCCGAAATAATTCTACATCATTTTATAAAGACAGAATGGCTGTTTAAACCTTCATTCTAGCGGTAGTTTAAAAACACCATATATTGTTAAATTAAAATTGTGTGGTGACAAAAACACTGGAAAAAGACAAATACGAATAATTTTCTATAAAAATATTTTCTTAGGTAAAAAATATTTATATTTTGCAAAGAATCAGAAAATGAAATTTGCTGCGATTTTGTTTGTTAAAAGCGATTGAGGTTAAATAATCAAATAATGGAATTCATAACACGGAGATATATGAAGAGCATTACAATTATATATAATAAAAATATACAATGGAAAAAATGTATTTACTAAAATGGCAATATACCGTAAAATGATATCATATTAAAATTTGCTTCAACGCAGAACTGTTTATAGTATTTATGTGTATTAAATATGGCGAATGTATTACAGAAATATTTTTATATAAGCGATTCGATTTGTTAGCGAACCCAGTTTAAAAAAAAACTGGACGTTAAAATAGTTTCTCATTAATGGTTATTATTAAATTGTAGAAAATATTCACATACGGTTATTTTTTAAGAAATTTTAGTTCAAGCAATTGCATTTTATGTTTATTTTAAAACAAACGGATAAACAGATACACGTTAAAAACAAACAACTCATTATGAATTGACATTTCATTATATAGTCGGACGTACACGGATGTTTAGTCACTATAATAATAATTAAATAATATTGAAATGTAAAAAGTTCGGACATTCCTATAAACTACATGTATATAAGCTAGATATAAAGTGACCATTCTTACATTGTTATTTTTACTAGGACGTTAATGTTAAAACGAGACTCACACATGGTGGCAATGATTTCTTAAACCCCGTTGAAATATGGCTATTTTGTTTAATTTTACATTTTTCAGCTTTTGGAAAATAATCATTTGAACAGAATTTTTTAAGTCCTAGACTAAAATAACTCAAACTTTTAAAAGCGTTACTAACACTTTACTAAAAGCTGGAGCATAATCCGTCACATACTCAGTTACTGTACTAACAATAAAACTTTAATTTGAAACTGTGATGAAGTGTTATCATTGAAACAAGCAGTTTGTTAAGATTTTTCAAACGGAATAAAATGTTCGATTGCTGACACTTTAAAACGTGAACGAGTTCCTTTTAAATTGCATGCGCTCATGTTAACTTGTATGTTTTCATGTTAAATTGCATGTGTTCATGTTAAATGCATGTTCTCATGTTAAATTACATGTGCTCATGTTTACTTGTATGTGTTCATGTTAACTTGTATGTGTTCATGTTAACTCGTATGTGTTCATGTTGACTTGCATGTGTTCATGTTAATTTGCATGAGTTTATGTTATGTAACGTGGATGGTGTTAACTAAACATGCTTTCACAAACTAAAAAAAGAGTTGGTCGAATCAATGTGTGACGTCAGTATAATATGAAGCATGTTCAGAAATGTTGGAGAATGATTGAAAATGACAACTTTAAAACGAAATAATGTTTGATTATTTTTTTCATAGTTTTGAGTATTTTCATGAACATGTTGAACAAATAGCATCTATTCCGAGAGACAGAAAAACGTGCAATGACGTATGTACAAAGTTATGTAAGCAATATTATGACGATCGCATTTTAAAGCCAAAATCTGTCATTGTATTCTAGTGAACGAGTTTTTTATTTAAAAATAAAACTATTCACATAAACACGAAAAGATCAAAAATCTTTAAAAAGATGATAAACTAAACATATTGAATGCACATTTATTTCATAAAAATGTGGTCTCTTTTTTTAAAAAAACAAAATTGTTTGGGTAAAAAACTGGTTATTTAACTGATTAGTAACTTTTTTTAGAGCCATATAATTATGAAATAAAAAATGTGTCAAAATTTAACAGTACAAGATGATGACGTCACTTCCGTTATATGTTTATTGCTGATGAAAGCGTATATGAGCCAAATCATTTACAGTTAAGAGTTCTAAAAAGATAACTTGCATGTTTTTGATATTATATATCATATACATAATTATGTATAATTATGTACAAATCACAAACCCAATCATTCCATAACAGTAGTTCATACCTCAAGTGACAATATAAACTTATCCATAATAACGGGTTCATTAAACAAAATGAGCACTTTGTAAAATCCGCCATTCAACGGAAAAATTGTCGCCTAAAAATGTAAATATCTCGTAATGAGGATCATTTTCGCCATTAAAGCTTGATCAATATTGTCTGATAACCTTGACCTTTCATGGGCGTCGTTTTGGCCGACAACAGCACTATAATCTAAACAAACTATATATCGTCCATGACAGCAAACAACTTATAGTAATTTCATAATAACCACTCCTCCAATGATCTGAAACAAAATCTAATTCCAAAAGAGACATCGCACTATGGCGCGGCGCATTTTGACATTAAAATGAACCTGTAAAAGTAGTTCTCGTCATATACAATACTTCTAAAAATGAAGCAGTGTCCATCGTTATTTCAGCTTGACCTTTATCAAGGACGAACATGGCTGCACCCAACATGTCAAGGTCACCTAACATTACCGTCATACAACTTTAGCAAAATTATATTTACATGACTAAAATATACCGCTAAAATCACTAATAATTATACAAATTTACAATAATAGTATACAAACAACTTTTAAAGTGTGAAATTCACTAACAGTTATACAACTTATACAATGATAAACAGTCTATAACCGTATAAACAATGCCGCTAACAAACTCAACATCACACACACAACTGAGGCCACAGCCGTCCCAGCAGCCTGTGTCACGTATGGATAGCACATATCGGACGAACAGATGCACTGGTGACCAATAAACGACCTGACCTCGATGTCAGGGGAAAGGAAGGCTAGCTTATTCCGTAAGTAGGTCAGCAGTTCGCGGTAACCAATTGAGCTGTCGCGGTCGTAACAGCGGTTCTCCATTTCCGGTCTCGTCTCCATGCAGTTGCGGATGTGGACCGTGATTGTCACTGAAGTATATTTATTAATATTATACCTCACATAAATGTGTCCCTTCTTTGTACATATAAACTCGATCGGTCCGTATATCAATTATTTTGATAAAAATCCAGTTTTATGACGTCACCGGTCCATATCATATTTTTGGCCGGTACGGACCTCGCCAAAAATGTAATATGGACCGATGACGTCATGCAACTAGTAGGTGCGGCTTGCTTTTTTCACAACGACTTAGATTTGTCGCAAGTAAACATTATTAGCTTTGTTCAATAAAACACATCTTAAGTGCATTAAAAATAATTAATGGTGATATAAAATGTTCGGTATAATATAAGAAATATAACTAACCACTTCGGGCCATATGGCATTATAAGGACTGGTCAGTCAGCCCCCGAAGGTGAATGGACCTCGGCTAACGCCTCGGTCCATATACACTTTCGGTGGCTGACTGGCCGGTCCTTATAATGTCATATGAACCTCAGTGGTGTGTTATATTTCTTTAAGATTAATTTCTACCCACGTGTATACTTTTCTGAGGAGGATTCGTTCATGTTATATAGTTAACAATAAAGTCCGTGTGAAATGTATGAAAAAGCTTGTTTTAATAATAAAACAGCATCAATACTTCCAATGAGAGCTCTCTTGTTAATGATTTTTTTTAAAAAGTGACTGGAAATGATGTGTTTGCTACAAATGTTACAAACGCAACGAAGTAAATACTGAGCCCTAACAAAAATACATTTGGTTGGGGTTTTCCGACCCTACCTACGGAATAAGCCGTTTTTTATAGCCAGTTGGAAAAACTGTTTAAATATGAAGTTTAATACCTTTAAAAGCTTTAAACAGAAGATTACGTTAACACCATTCTCCACTGATGATAATTGCGTTCGTTAATAAAGCCCAATAATAATAGATTAATAAAAAAAGCCTACCTGTTTTTAAAAGGATGAAAACCTAACCAAACCATTTTTGGGGCATGATAAAAATAAGTTAGATAACTAATTAAAAACAATCCTTGCCAACACAAAATCAGTAAGCAAGTTACTTGAACAATAAACACACCCATTAAAGATGCACTATTACTCCCAAATAAGTTTTACCACAATTAATACAATTGTTTAAATATAATAAAAGGGATAAGTTAATGTCGAATACAATGGTTCTTATGAAGGGTAACGAGTTTACTGTGAAAGAAATGTGCAGAAAACACGGTATTTCTACCTTATGAGAC
The DNA here is from genome assembly GCF_026914265.1 of Mya arenaria. NCBI lineage: Eukaryota > Metazoa > Mollusca > Bivalvia > Myida > Myidae > Mya > Mya arenaria. The sequence goes on along the minus strand of NC_069130.1, from coordinate 9,779,238 downwards.
TATAGTAGATCGCAATAATTATTTTAGCATTCACCAATCATTTAATATTTTTTTCGTTTTCAGCTATTAAAGCTGCACTCTCACAGATTGAAGGTTTTGACAACTTTTTTTTTATTTTTTGTCTTGGAACGAGCCAATTAAAAAATCCATAGAAACCAGTTATATAAGACTGCTGACAAAAAAAGATCGCAGATTTTTATATTTAAGGTCAAAAATTGATGTTTTATGCATTTTTCCTAAACCGTTAGTAACGGCACGGACATGGCTTATAGGTCCGTGGTAACGGTTTAAGCCATAAAACATTAATTTTCGAACGGAAATATGAAAATCTACGATCTGATTTTTTGTCAGCAATCTTATATAATTTGTTTGCAGATATTTACGCAAAAATTTGCTCTTTTCAAGATAAAACAAATAAAAGTTGTAAAAATGGTATATCTGTGAGAGTGCAGCTTTAAATATACACAGTTACAATATTCTTATCAGTAATTCGTATTTTCTATAAATGCATTATTAAGTAGGTTGTAAAAGGTTTATCACTCAAAATTTATGTTTGTTATACATGTGTATTCATTGATTTTGAATAAGAGTGTCAGTTTAAACAGTGGACAAAACTGTCGATGCTATAAGACGCATTTTAATAGCATGAACAGCTTCGCTTCCACTAAAATTAAACGAATACTACACTGTATCTCATTACTAACGCCTTTATTATATTCAACGTTTCGTTAAATAAATAAGTTGTTCGTATTATAAATACGATTTAGAAACGCACCGTAGAATTCACGAATAAAGGAGCACTAGCGTTCAAATTCGATAAGAAAAAGGTGCTTTTTCAGATATTAGTCAATTATCTTTACAAATATGCTTTAAATGAGTATATTCATTTCCTGTTGCTACGAATTTTGTCATTAGGTCCTGAAAGTCGAAAAAGTTTCTAGAATTTCGGTTCGTAAATTGTTCTCCTTCAATCTGTTTCTAAATGTTTAACAACTGATATTGTTATATAAAATTAAATAATGTCTATTTATTATGATTCCGTAATTCTCTATAGTTAATAGTATGCTTTTGCAATATTTATCTTGTTAATGGCCATTTAAGGCTATTTTATGCCAATTTGCCAATAAACTTTGGAACTTGAAACTTGACAATATCAAGGCACCTTTTTCGACTTTCAGATGCTAACGACGCCCATTCGGAGCTTCTCGGCCATTTTTATCGAAAACAACCTTGGATGTATGCCGGTACATCGGTATAAGTAGTTCGTTATCTTTTTAATTATATCAATAATTCAATGTAGTGTTTAGCTTGTATTTATTGATTTAAGTTTAAATTGATTGCCAGTGAAGTGTTATAGTGCAAACATAATAAAAATTCCCAAGAGTTGAGTCATTAAGTAAAACTGCAAAATAAAATTACTTCGCGATCTACTTGCAGCGGACTTAAACAGTACCGATTTCTGACTATGTAAACCGTCCTTATACATCCCATGTTGTTTTTTATATAAATGACCGAGTGCTCCCGAATGAACGACGCCATTCTCAACACACAAAAAAAGTGATTGAACGGTCTAATTTTACGCACGTGTCGTGCATATAATGTTTTTTAGAAAAAAAATACTGGATTGTTTTTATAATACAATTATGTTTTCCTAAAAATATAATACAATTATGTTTTCCTCAAAACTAAGCACACCTGTTCCATTGTATTCGTAAATACTCCGGCTAGATTCAAACACGCATTACGCCATTTTAACCGAGCTAAATGCATATGCGATAACAATCGAGACAATCCGAATCAGTAAAAATCGCCGCCATTATTTCATTGCAATCGGAACTCCTCGGCCATTTTCCATCGACATCAACCCGGCCTATAACAACCGGATGTATATGGACGGTTTACAATGTCAGAATTACTAACATAAAAGAACGTTGCAAGTAGATTGCGCAGTAATTTCAATTCAGCAGTTTAATAAGTCTAAGGACATTACTCTTAGGAATATTAATTATTTATGAAATGGAACCCTTCACTGGGAAATCAATTTGAACTTAGTATTACAATTTACTCGTTAAACACTATAATTAATTAACAATATTTTAACTAAGTTACGAATAACTCCTAATGGTGTTACGGCATAAATCTGAGGTTGTTTTCGTTGGAAAATGGACGAGGAGTTCCGATTGTATTTCAATATTGAATCAACTTACTGTCAACTTTATATGATCCTCCAAGATACACAACAGCGTTCCCGAACAGGTACCCACACCTGTTAATTTGTATACTGGCCACCGGACACACAGTGTCCATGACGCCCTGAGGTGGAATAAAGTTCTGTCCATTTGTACCAGTACCAGTATTTGGCGGATACTGTTGGTTCGGATACTGCTGATTCGGATACTGTTGGTTAGGAGTATTTGGGTCGTATGCGCCACTGCAAATGTAAATAATTACAAAATATGTAACTCATTAATAATCTCACGTGGCAGACGTTGGTAGACGATTTCTTAATAGGAAAATAGCTATGCGAGATAGTGTTGTAATGTATGTATATCAGACCATTCGGAACTCCTCGGCCATTTTTATCGAAAACAACCTCGGATGTATGCCGGTACATCAGTTGAAGTAGTTCGTATTTTTCTGAATTATATCATTAATTAATTGTAGTGTTTTAGAGTTGTGTTTATTGATCTAGCTTTTCATTGATTGCCAGTGAAGTGTTTTATTGCAAACATAATTAAAGATTCCCAAGAGTTAAGTCATAAAGTCTAACTGCTAGATAAAATTACTACGCGATCTTCTTGCAGCGGACTTAAACGTTCCACTTTTTGAGTTTGTAAACCGTCCAAATACATCCGAGGTTGTTTTCGATAAAAAATGGCCGAGGTGTTCCGAATGATATCCGACGTGAAATAAATTGTCTTGTATCTTGTATCTTGTTGACTACAGACCTTAACGGTGTTAAAGAATGACTAATATACTTATTAAAAATCGAACAGTTTGCATCAACTGCGATTTTTCTTATAAATACTTTTTAAATTTATACTTCTGAAGTAAAGGTTCGATTTACGGTCAAAGAAATTTCTGCAAGTTTTGTAACTTGAATCTCAATTTGCAAAGTGTCCAACCTATGAGTCATGTTGTTTTAATATACCAAAATAAGAAGAATAAATGTAGAAAACAGTGGTTCCTATGAAGGATACCGAGTTTAATTTTGAAAAAGGTACAGGTATTTCTACCTTAAGAGACGATAGTAAATCACAGTAAATCTTTGAGCACTCACCAATCATTAAATATTTTTGCTAATTCAGCTTTTAAATACATGGTTACGATCTTGTTATCAGTAATTAATGTTTTCCATCAATGCATTATTAAGTAAGTACTAAAAGGTTTATCACTCCAAATTTATGTTTGTGATACATATGTATGTATTGATTTTGAATAAGAGTGTCACTTTAGTCCAAGATATACACGTACCCGAAGGGGTTCCTCTGCTTACACCCTGGGTTGTACTTAGACGAGAGTATCCGTTCAATGTTGATGAAGCCCTCGAACTGCTGGTTCCGTTCCCATTCCAAGTGGGTACACTCCAGACATCTCAGGTTGCCGTACACTAAGACGAGAAAATAGTTTTGGGATTGAATTTAAAGAACGATTGATGCATGTGTTAAAATTGAATGATATAACAACGTCCGAGTTGGAACACTAGAGGGGAATCGCAGGTCAGCGTATACTGGGCAGTTGGCAGAGAAAAAGAAGAAAAAAACTCGTTTTAAAATTATTTGAATATTCAAAACGTTCAAGGTCAGGTTTTATTTATTGTTATACAAGAAGTCAAGATTTGTGTACAAGAAGTAATGCACCAGTCAATTATAACCATAGCCTCCAGGTCCGGCGGTATACCGGGGATAGCGGGGGAAATGAGGCAGTGCAAGACTAGTGCAGGTATACAGCCATTAATTTTATTTTATAGCTTGAATATTTTAGGCATACGGCAATGGGTAAATATAGCCTTGCAGGCCTTTACAAGAAACATCTAGTCGCGTCCGTCCGTCCTTCTTTGGACAACGGGACATGTATACTTTTCTCCATAGGTATTGACTTCAAACTGCATACAACTCAAGTATTATCTGTGTTGAGGAGGAGTGGTACGTGCATAGGAAACATTATTTTGTGTAGGTTATTTTTAGGGTAATCGGCCATTGATATTTTGAATACGGTTCTCAATTTTTTCCTTCTATCTGTATTGGGGAGAGGTGCTGGGCATAATAAACATTTTCTGGTATTATGAAGTTATTGCCCTTTGATATTTTGTATACTCATTTTTTCCTTCTCTACATAACTTCATATGTTGTTGATGTATTGAATTCAAACGTCATACACATATTAATTGTATTGAGGAGAAGTGCTGTGCATAAGATAACATGTTTTGTGTATGACATTGCCAAACTGATGTAATGTATACCTAATTTGTACTTCTCTACATAACTTCATATGTTTTTGTTGTATAGACTTCAAACTTCATACACATACTAAATGTATTGAGCAAACGTGCTGTGCATAAGATAACATGTTTTGTGGTATCTTTAGAGTTTTTGCTCTTTGATATGTATACTCATTTTATACTAATCTCCATTTCTTTTACAACTTAAATGTCTTTACAAATGTTTTAAAAGCTACACTTCAAGGTGTTTTACGATTTGTCAAGGCGTGCCAAAAATATGCATAAATAGCATTGCTGACTGCTACTGACACATGCTTTCACTATTATAACATTTAAACCTGTAGTTATAGAGTCGTTATAAATATATAAAATGATAATTATACGTTTATATATTTTTAAAGATGCACTCTTACTCCCAAATAACATTTACCTTAATAAATAATGTCGAAAACAATGGTTCTTATCAAGGATACCGAGTTTAATTTGAAGTAATAGTGCAGAAAACACGGTATTTCTACCTTATGAGACAATCGTTGATCACTGTAAATCTTTAAGCACTCACCAATCATTTAATATTTGTGAATATTCAGCTATTAAATACACGGTTACAATCGGGTTATCAGTTATTGATATGTTCCATTATTGCATTATTTAGTAAGCAGTTCAAGGTTTATCACTTAAAATTCATGTTTGATATACATGTGTATGTATTGATTTTGAATAAGAGTATCACTTTAAACGGTTGAACAAAGAAGAATAGGTACTAGAAAATGTTCCATTTATATAATTGAACTAGCTCTCCGCCGTCATGCAAATAGGTACACGTGTACTCGTCATAAATCATAGTTTATTGGTTTTGCAGTAAATTATCGAGGAGTGAATGCGAAAAGGTTCTAACTGACATTAAATAAAGAAGTAGATAGGACCTTTTCGCTTTCATCCCTCGAGTTGATAAGAACATGTTCTACACGATATATGTATTTGCATCCTGTTTAGATAATAGTTGCCTACGTATTTTATTGATTTATATACGAACACATGATATTATAATGATGATGATGATGATGATGATGATGATGATGTTGGTGGTGGTGATGGTGATGGTGATCGTGATGATGATGATGATGATGATGATGGTGGTGATGATGATGATGATGATGATGATGATGATGATGTTGGTGGTGGTGGTGATGGTGATGGTGATCGTGATGATGATGATGATGGTGGTGGTGGTGGTGGTGGTGATGATGATAATGATGATGATGATGATGATGATGATGATGATGATGATGATGATGATGATGATAATAATAATAATAATAATAAAAGCGTGTGTTTTAATATGTAGTTTAAAACATATAAAGCTGTATACGGAGATTATTTTTACACCATTCTTCAACGATGACAAAAAACGTCAATAACGTTTTTACATAAAGTCTAATAAAAAAGGATAAAAAAAATCTACGTACCCTACCTGCTTTTAAAAAAAGGTACATGTAGTAACTCAAACCAAACCATTTTTGACCTTATTGAAAATGTAGGCCATGCACTCTGAGTTTCTATTTAAATATAGACTGTCTAGTACATGTGAAATCGATCCGGCATTTTATCGAGTGTGACACATGTTGACGACTAGGATGAAGAATCAATGAATGAAATGAGTTGAGTGACCGGATTGTCTAAAATAATAGACGTTCAAAACGGGATTCTTCTTTTCCCTGAGGTGTTTGCCATATAAACAAGAATAGTAAAATTCCGTCCACGTACAGTTATTTTGGCATTGAAGTGACCGGAGTATAGTACATTGTTATTACTTGAGAACTATAAACCTGCAAGTACTATTAAACGATAGTTATCCTTATTTGAGTTGGTCGAAGTGTCTCCAAAGCACCTCTAAGAACTGGGGGTAGTTTTAACATGATACGTAGAGATGTTTTTGAACCTAAGACAGTTTTTCAAAAGTACCACTGGACGGCTGAACATTAAAAAATACAGGACTCACTATTCTTGATAAAAATGACCATAGAAAAAGCAATTCTCTCCCCTCCCCATTAGTATATTGCCATTTTACACACTTAATAAAAAAAAACGTCATAAAGGTCAAAGCCCGCGAACTGACCATACGGACGCTGACATGCAACATATGGTCAAGCTATTGTGCGGTCATCTTTTCGCCTCTGGTTATCTATTTTCTTTCATTTTTGACAGGAATTATTGTATTTTTATTCAATTAAAGGTATGATTACGTCATTAAACGCATATTTATACGATAAATATATATTGTTATTAACAATTGGTGCATCAATATATGCACTATAAGACCTTTAACAAATGTTGTTAATATTGTGACAAGAATGTCAATAAATAGATGTATTTCAAAATATGATAGGTTTATATAACTTGTTTCGATTTTCAGATCATTATAAACGCACTATAATGTCAAAATAGGGTTTAGTATTACAGTATAGGTATTCCCTTTAGAAAACGAGTCACGATTTGGTTAAAGTTAGAATTTATATAAGATTGCCAAATCAATGGAAATGCGTAATATTGACACACATTTTAAAGCTTTGTTCAATAAAGACTCGAAATTGGACGACAGAAATCATCACAATTTGTGCATAAATTTTGCTTTTCAAATCCATATTTAAAGTCTCTGACTGTGAACAGTAAAGTTTAACTTTTAATAATCAGCTTAAGACGTTAAGTTGTGAATATGTTAACCACATTATACATGTGACTGAAAATCAATTTTAACATCGCGTTACCGGCTTACCTGGACCAGATAATAATTAATTAAAGTTGTACACATTAAACTAGACATAATGAGTTAAACAAACCACAATTCCTACCTCTACAAACTTGTAGAATTCCTATAAGAAGTCCGGTTACATATAAGGTATCCATTTTGTTTGAGCACCGTACGGTATTTGAATTATAGAGTCATCAACCTATATTTAGCAGTCGATAGTGTGTGCTCAGGTAAACTTGTGAGACTATCCGCTTATAAGATGACACTTAGCGTTAACCAGCATAGACCGCCAACCTGTAATATGCGTATTTTCGCAATTTTTTGGTGATTTTCCCGAATATTTTTATCACTTCATATTTTTTTTCAAGCTTTTAAATAAGAGGGAATGTCGATCATATTTCGTAAAAATGGTGACTGTTTCATTAGATGTCGCTTTTTACATGATACGCGTCGGTTAGTCCGAATCGTATCTCATAAGCTTACGACTAATAAGAAATCAAAATAAACACATCACGGAAGGACGTTGATGCGTAACACTATTGAATAAGGCAATAAATTTACAAAATCTAAAACCCAAGTTTCTTTCACAAATAAATAAAAGAGTCATAAATATGTTCTCGTGTATTTAAGCTCTAGTCTAGACTGGCTTATCCTCTTATACGTTTCAATGCAGTCTAAAAGCTTATCGAAACAATCAAAGAGAATTTGTCCAAAAGCACATAATCTAAAAAAAATATTACTTTTTTTTTCAATCGAACGCCTCTTTGAAATAACGGGAAACAGGAAGTCGACAACGTACAACTGCTAAATTAGAGGGATCGGCATTTTGGGTAATGGTGTTTAATAGTAATATTTGAGATTATTTCGGTTGACACCCCCACCACCATCCCCATCGTCTAGCAATAACCAGCACACACACAATTCGTTGGGGGATAGCACCGTGTATGTCATATTTCGCCCTAGTATGGTTGTACAGGTATGTACGGTCCCTACTGACACCGTAAACAACGCGTTTAGGAACTGTGTCATTAGGATAGTATGTTGCGAGACGTTAGTCAACTGTTACTATGACGTAACACGTTCGTTGTTTGTATTGGCGTTTGAAGTTTACCTCTATATGACAGTAGCCAAGTAGATCTCATTTCAACAAATAAGTGATTCGTGTCGTTTATTTCATTACTACAAATTTCTAATATGCGTCAATAATTTGATTTTAAGAAAATAACAAAATGCAACAAATATTACTCCGACTTGTAGCTTTTAATAAGCTATTTCGCTTGAAGTATTACAAAATGCGCGGTGTTGGGGACCGTTTCATCACGATTTCTAGGAGCGGCAATATATCTACAGTGCATTGAAAATCTCGCCTTGGTACATAACTGCACCAAGAATTATTGTTAAAACGGTTCCCAGGGTTATGTTTACGAACAGTCTCAAGTCCAAGTCCTGACTCAGGAAAGCCCTTTTATTAAATTACAAAGAATCATATTTATTCCATTCGTTTTACAAAAATAGTTATGAATACTAGTAAAACATCGAATAGTAATGAAATTCAGCATATTTCATCATCATTACTCAACAAGAAAGACTGTTATAATGAAAGGAAGGTTTGCAGATCTCCCACTTAAGTCTGAACTCAAGACTTGAGACTGTTCGTAATTCATAGCCCCTGATCAAAACAAGGCCATAAATTGTAGATTTTTTTATAAGTAATGACGCACAATGGCATGGTATTCAAGCTTTAGAAAATTCAAGCTTTCTTGTTAAACATTAAATAACTTAAACGCAAAGCAGAAAAAACATATCTATATATATACACACACACAAGGGGCTTATCTTTCAAGGTTTAAACACTCGGGTTATATTGTATTCAAATATTTATTTTCATTGAAAGTTAAACATCAGATGCATCATACGGTATTTGACAACAGCACATAAATAAGTGAGGTTTTAAGGACATAGTTATTCTGTAATGAGATACTCATTCTGAATTATTCAAACTTATTACATTCACGTCCATTTAAATGGAACCAGTGTTCTTAATGAACTATAGCATAACAGTGAACACAATCACATCCATTTTTTCATCATGGAATATTAGCATTAAAATGTTGACGCAATCAAAAATTTAGTTTAAATGTTTGGCTTTGCCTTATTTTATATAAGAGAACATTTTCAACTTGATCAATTTGAAACAATTACATTGCATTAATCTTTAACAATTATGTTTTATATTTTTTAATGTAATCAAGCCAAATGTCTTCAGGTAATAGGACAAGATGAAGTTATTTTAGATGATAACATATGGGACAGACCAGGGACACAGACAATAACAGATCCCTACTCATGCATTAACATGGTGAAAGTTAAGTACTATATGTATGTTATAACTAGGATCTAAATGAAGCAGTCATATGGATTTTCTTGAGCTTAATAATTAAAATAACATAGTCAGGAACTATATCATAAACAGGGAGAGATTCAATTTACTTGATGTATGGACATGGAAATGTAGTATATAATGCTTTCATTAGTTGTGTGAGGGTGAACACAAGGCAAAATGGTGTAAGCAGAATAATACTTGTTCTTTTCAATGCCTTTTTATTTATTTTTTTCCTGCTGGTTTTGAAATTAAAACCCAATTCTTACAGCGGTCCAAATTAACCTCATGCAAGCCCTGCTCTGGTATAATGTCTTCCAGGCTTGCTAAAATTCTGAATTTTATATGGCAGGTCTTGTTTTAAATATTAGCTGCCAAACCATAGTATATGAATTCGGGCTTGTTCATTGAAAATCTAATTTCGATGACTGTACATAACAAATAATCAGTTTGGTATGGCCTCTCTTGTACATTCATGTCATAAATTCTAGTAAAGCATTTGTTTTGTTATCGAAGAAAGCAATGACTCATGAATATTCATTTTGCACATTTCACATTTTAATTTTTATATTAAATTTATCATTATTTCATGACAAGCGCTTCTTGGACAATAAAGTAAAACATAATAATTCATAAATCCATATATGTTGCACCAACAAAAGTAAATGAATAACTCATGGAATCCATGTTATGAAACGACACAAAAATATGAAATTCAACGTTATATATCCACTAGTTGTATGTCATGTATCGTGGAGTGGAGCTAAACTTGGCGTAAGCCTTGATCACTTTGTTGACTGCCTCCAGGAAATCTTTCTCAGTCGCCATCTTTCTGCGTGCACGTATAGCAAACATGCCGGCCTCTGTACATACACTGCGAATCTCAGCACCTGGCAATAAAAATACAATAGACGATTCTATGGCAATAGTCAAATAGGGGTGGATTAAATCTTCCTTTACAAATCTGCTGGCATGGAACCCTTTGGCATACATACTTAGTACAGGCCCTGAGCTAAACTCTGCATCCCATGAGTCTATTTATGCATACTTTATTTTAAACTTTATTTAGGGAAATTGGATGTGCGGTTTATATGTAGCCCATCATTTCATTTGAAACAATCACCATGACATTGACCTCTGACCAACTGGGCCGGAATCAATAGGGGTCATCTACTGACCATGACTTATTTGCAAGCTTGAAGACCCTACAACAATTTGTTTTCCATCAGAAACAAACTTGTGATGAGACAACAGACAAAATTATCCCTACATATCTGCCATAGTTGCTGGACTACACAAAAATGCACCCGGCACATATTAAGGACCATTGGAACATCAGGAAAAACAATGAGTATAGGACTTGATATAAATCTAAAAGTGTTTTTTTTCGTCCTGTGCTATTAGCTTTAGTGTTTTTTAGGGCTAGATCCTTGTACCTTCTACCAGGAACATGGAACAATTGAGGTGGCTGGGCCGGTATTCATAAAGCATTTTAAGTCATTTGTTAACTTAAGTTGACTTATTAAATTTTTCATAGTCAAATAAAAGGAAAGGATAAGCCTTTTTAAAATAAAATAAATACATTCAATAAAATCAATGTTGAAAAAGTATTTCAAATATTTTTAAGTTAATATATCATATGATCAAAAAAGGCTTAAGATAGGAACAGTGTGTGTATACCACGTGAGAAATTACGTCATATATGCTACGTCGGAAGGCAACATTTTGCTTAAAATGAAGACTTGAGTCAAAGATAAATTTGCTTTTACAACACCATTTTAAATAAAACAAATGACAGTCTATGCCGCTTTAAGAGCCCCGCATTTGTTTTATTACCGAAATTTGAAAAAGTCATTACATGTAGTTTCATCAAACACTTCGACAAACCCGTTTTCAAAATAATGTTTTGACAGTGCTCCGTCAGACGGCCGTATTGTGAAAAGGTTTGTCGAAGTGTTTAAAGAAACTAAACTCGCAATCAAATTCTGGTAAAAGACCGAAGGTGGGGCTCTGTAAGCGGCGAAGACTGCGTTATGTTTCATTTAAAATGATGGAGAAATAGTGAAGTTATATTTGTTTAATGTTTAATGTCTTTTTTCAAATCAAAATATTGCCTTCCGACGTAGCATTTATGACGCAATTTATCACTTGGTATACACACACTGAGGAAATGACTTTGAGATGTTTTATGAATACCAGCCCTACGCTTTTCCCTGTAGTTTCCACTGTTTAATTTCAAATTTGAATGCAAGACTATCCTTCTTTTATATTGTGCAATTTACAGTAATTACTTCATGTCTTTTTTCTAAAGAAGAAATGACAGCTTACCTGTGGTGTTGGGACACAGTCTGGCGAGGAGTTCATATCGGATGTCTTTCTCTACACTCATCGATCGTGCATGGATGCGGAATATGTGAGCACAGCCCTGAAATTTAGAGAAATCAGGACATGAACACTACAATTATACTGCTGACATGTGTTCTCCCATCTTTTTTATCAAGCAAACTAATTGTACCAGCAGGATCAAAAAATCTTGGGGAGACTGTAATGACATGCTAAAGCATTATTTAAAATTATTTTTAACATTCATTTTAATAAGGGCTATTCCATCAAAACATTTAACCCACGGGGAGAATGGCAATTATTTAAATAGTATATGGGTGTCTCTTTTCGCTAATTTGGACCCAGAAATGGTAAATTTGCTTTTGTAGGCGGGTGGTATATTTTAAAAGTGCTTTCCCCCTGGGGGTTATATGTTTAAATAGAATAGCTCTAAGACGTTTCAATCCCCACCTCAAGATCAGGAAGCCCAAACTCGATCTTCCTGTCCAGTCGCCCAGGCCTCATGAGTGCGGGGTCGAGTGTGTCGGGACGGTTGGTTGCCATGAGAACCTTAATGTTACCACGGGGATCAAAACCGTCTAGCTGATTGATCAACTCTAACATGGTCCTCTGTACTTCGTTATCTCCACCAGCTCCATCGTCAAAACGTGCACCTGGTGAAAAGAATTAATCAAATTAGTATATTTAGTATCTTTAAAAGGGGATATTCAATATTTTCTATTATTACTTAATACTTATTTTCTTTTATTACTTACTTATTTTCCATTATACTTTCTATTATTACTTATATATTTTCTAACTATTTTGTTTGGGTCAAATAACTTTTTTTAGCATTCATGTAATAAATCCTAGCTTAGATCCATTTTTAAAAATCTTGACTGAAAACAGAACCCAATGGCCTGCCAAACAAATATTATGTTCAATTTAAGATAAAAGTTTCTGGTTAAGCCAAAAAAATTATATGAATATTTAATTAAAGGTCTCATCAACTCCAGAAGAAGAAAAGTTATTGTTTGATCAACTTTATTATTTGTTTAAGCAGAACTTCCACTGTGCTCACAAAATATATTATATAATGAGTTGGAGTAATTCTATCATGAACAGCGAGAAAGGTATATTAAATTTCCATTTCATCCTCTGAAACTATTATAACAAAATACTTTAGAATACTAGTGATGTAAAAAAACATTCATGAGCTTTAACCTACCTCCGACAGCGTCAATCTCATCAAAGAAGATAATGCAGGCTTTCTTATTTCTTGCCATTTCAAACAGCTCTCTCACCATACGTGCTCCCTGAAAACAGACACAGAAAACTTGAAGGGCTAATGTCAATTGACTAACAAAGATTTTCCGCTATTGTCAAGATGTAGAAAGCATACAGAGAACATACATACTGATCTTTACATCCAGGCCCCAATCTATCATATAATCTTGAGTTCTTTACAAGGATTAACAGGATCAGCTCATCTACTATGTTATCTTTGGTATGAATCGTGTAATAACCTTATTAAGGTGTTTTTGAGACCGAGATATTTACACAGTTACCTTTTTTTTTTTTAATCAAATTTGGCTATTGAAACAAAATAAGATACAAAATGTACTAATCTTGTTATGATTAAGATATATTTCTAAGGAATTTTGGCCAGGTACTTCTGTACACTATTATCTATTTATTTTAATTAAATGCTTTAATAATCATGTTATTCAGGTTATCGGTATTTCAAAAACTAAAATAGTAATAGGAAAAATATTCAATATTCATGTACTGTTGGAGTATTTTTATTTCACAAAACAAGGGCTTCACAAATTCAAATATGATCACTAAAACTGACTCTTACCAAAAATCGCAAAAAAGAATCTTCGCAAATTATAGCAATCTTCAGTATATAAGGTAACATATGAAATCATGTTTTTCTCCTTACAAATTTTAGTCATAACTATTCCAAGATTCATGAAATGACTCCAAACCACCTTTATATTAATATCTACGATGGTTTATCTAAGAGGAATTTACTAGTCACAGCATTGCCCAGGACATTTTATTTTATCTTTCTTGTAACAACTAAAGGTTAAAATCAAACACACCTCTCCCACATATTTCTGCACAAGCTCTGAACCGATAACTCGTATAAAGCAGGCATCTGTCCTGTTGGCTACCGCACGTGCACACAGCGTTTTCCCCGTGCCAGGAGGTCCGAACAACAACACGCCCTTCGGTGGCTCAATGCCAAGGTTGACAAACTTCTCTGGCTGAAAAGGAAAGTAACAAAATAAAAAAGATGTTGTGAAATAATTAACCTACAAGTTTTTAGTACAGTCAAATTCCGTTGACTCAAACTTGCTTAGCTCGAGTTCCTTGTTGGCTTGAATTGGATGTAAAGGACCCATTTCTCTATACTGAAGGTAAGCATTCCCGCTTGGCTTAAATTTCATCGGTCCCTAGGAGTTTGAGCCATATACTGGATATTACGTATTTCTTAAAGCACCTAAATTGTACAAGTTTACGGTAAAACAAAACACTTACTCTTGTCTCTTGTTGAAGTTTTTATACAATGATATTGATGCCAAGGCTATGACAATACTAAATATTTCAACATTTTTCTTTGAAAAACAGACAAGACAAGAAGTAGGTGACTATCAATATCTTTCTTTGGGAAATGCAAATCAAAGGGAAATTCAAAACAAAGGATCCTGCAAATGGACAATAAAGTAAAGAGTTGAATAACCATTTTATCAAAAGTTAAAAAAAGCAACAAACACTTGATGTTGCATGGACAATGGACAAACTGATTCTGTAAGCTATGAACAGGCTACATGGCTGAACACTCACGTGAAGCAGGGGTGTTTCCACGACTTCTCTGAGTTTTTCTATCTGTTCCTTACAGCCTCCCACATCACTGTATGTTACATCTGGCTTCTCTTCAACCTAGGAAAGGAGATTATTTATTATAAATTTATAATTTGAAGTTATCTTTAAAATGGCTGTTGAATACCATCCCTGGCTTTTCTTCAAACTGGGAAAGAGGCAAAAGGCTCTCAGTTCGTTATTTCAAAACATTTGGCTTTCACTGCTTGAGCTAAAACTTATTTAATTTATAATGGATGTTAAACAATTAATACCAGTATGTACTTAAACAAATTTCTTAAATGTTGAGAATCAAAGTTTCTGATAGAAACCCACTTGTCTGACTTTGAATTATACTGGAAGAATACCATAACTGATTTAATTGTTTTAACAGCTTTTGATAACGACAACCGCCAAAATAACATTTTGGCTATAAAATGGATTTCTAGAACGCAAGTTATTTAGCAGTTCATGCATGCGAGCCGGCTATTAGGGACATATTTGAGCCATCACAAAGAAATTATTTATCTGGCTACTAACACATTGTTTAATGGCTATAAATTACACAACTGAATGACCTCAATCTAAGTTTAAATACACCAAGGCAAGTAACCAAACACTGAACAATGCTCATACTACTTACTCTTTCAAAACACATTTCAGGCCGTCGACCAAGTTTCGGTAAAAATATAGGAAAAAATATAGGAAATTTTGTCCAAAAATATAGGAGGTTTTGGCATTTTCTGGGCAAAATATAGGAATTCTAAGGTTGAAAAATCAATTTGTGTTTCACTTAACCCACATTCCTTAAACCTCTCCATCAAGGCAGAATATGCTGCAACAACACAACTGTGGTCATCTAAGTGGACACCTTTAAGATTTGATGTTCGGCATACTCTTCATCAAAGGTGTTCAAACAGATAACCATGTGTATACAACAGCAATTCTGAATGATGGTGATGGTTTGGAGGACAATGACAGTCTTAAACTGTAAATAAACATTATCTAAAGGCAGTATCAATCCTTTGAATTATTTCAAATATAACAGCCCCACTTTTTAAGAAAAATATAGGAAAAAATCCAAAATATATGAAAATATAGGAAATATGGGAGGTTTTGAAAAATATAGGACATTTCTCAAAAATATAGGAAAATAGGAATTGGTTGACGGCCTGACATTTAGTAGGCTGAATCAAGCAAATAAAGCCTAAAATAATTATCCTTTACAAGAACTCACCTGCATCATGGTGACTGAGGGGTCAATCTTGGGAGGTAGGGGAATGTGGATCTGGTATTTGTTCCGGTCCACCCTGCAAAGCAAAAAAACACTTTCTCAAATACATTCTTCCCTAACCCCACATGCTGGCTACACATCTTCTTTGAGCTTTGCAGATAAAGGTTTCTATTTCATTTTTGTAGTCAATTTGCTATATTTCTATAACTTGTATCATTACATTGAACAACATATAGTTTACCACTATGTATTATCAGTGTTTCCTTATTCCTAAAAATCTTGTTTCATTTGTCTACATAAATGTAAAAAATATTAAAATGCTTACCCGACCCTCATGCCCTCCTCTATATCTGTGGGCGCCACCTGGTCCCCAAGGTCAACCACAAACTTTGCAAACTGCTTCACATTGATGATGTATTTGGGATCGTCTGAGTCGGCGTTAATTATCTTTGTGCATCGGGCAACTTGTAACGGCTGCTCACCTGAAAACAATACACACTTTTGCTTATTTACCTCTTTACAAACGGATTAAAACCACAAAGATTTACATCTCAATATGATTGATAAGACCTTCATAAACTGCAAGACACTATGAAATTGAGTCAGTTATGGCCACACTCCAGAGAGTTTTCCTGATTGAATTAAATCAAATACATATATGAGACTAGGTAATTCTTGTTATTTTGAGTATTGTATTCTTTCGTCTTTTAGTCAAACCATCATGGTTTCTGATTGGACTAGAATTAAACATGGCATGTTTAATTCTAGTCCAATCAGAATGCTTGTTATAGTGAAATAAATTGGAGAATTGTGGTTGGTCACACACGGTCTATATGGCAGCAGTTCTTGTTCACAGAGTAACAGGGATGTAAATACTTGGTAAAAAAATCCCCTGAAAATGGGGTCAACCCCATTAAACTTACAAAACATTAATAATTTTTAACATTTTGAACCATCACCAATACATTTTATTTTTTTTTTATTTTTTTGAAATCAGCTGACCCACTGATTATTCTCATGCCAAAGTCAGCATGGTTCGAAGTATAAATATTTTAAAAGCTTTCATAATTTATACTGAAATTTTAACTATGTATTCACTGGTCCAATCAGATAATCTGTCATATGTACTACATGTATGTCCAATAAAAACAAGAGCTGTCACAGAGACAGCACGCTCGACTATTCCGCCGCTTTTGGTGTATGGATTGAAAAGTTTTAGCAAAACATGCATGGATCACTGTTAAATTAGATTTCAAGGCAAAACATGATGTGCTGAGAAATTTACATAAATTTAATTTGAAAATATTTGTGGTACGCAAACTTTAACATAAATTCTAAGTCGTAAAAGGGGCATAATTTTGTCAAAATGAGTGATAGAGTTACCTCCTCCTGTGTACAGGTTGGGGGCATGATGTTGAACAAGCGTGCAAAGTTTCAAAGCCATATGTCGATGGACTTTGAAAATATTTGAGGTGGTACGCAAACTCTTACCAAAACTTAAGTGGTTACGCCGTCGCTGACGCTCGGGTGACTAGGATAGCTCTCCTTATTCTTCGAATAGTCGAGCTAAAAACTTCAATCTGGCTGACATAATATAATTCAATTCAGGCTGTCGTGTTCGTGATCACTTCTCACCAAAGTGTCCCTGATTCATAACCTGCCTAGGTGTATGGGAGTTTGGTTTTAGAATTAGATCCAACATTTTACTTTCTGACCAAGTACTTACTCTGGAGAGTCTGTTTGTCAGCGGCCAGATCCCACAAGGCAGGAGGTCCAAGCCCTGTGTCCGACTCCTTGATACCTATAGTATACAATTACATGTACAAGTATTTAGACAAGTAAAACGTGTCTATTAGTATGAACAGGTCAGAAAATTACAAAGCACCTGTTATTGACTGCAAATATTGTTATATGACAGTGCTTCCAGCAACAATTGAGCCCTTTACCCATCACACCACATGCAAATACTGCCATCTAGAACTATCAAAAGTTATGGATCAGTCAATAGAGAGAATGGCAGTTTAGCATAAAGGCTGTTACAGAAACAAACTTTGAAAAATAAAAATTCAACCGCAAATGTAAAACAATAGAGCTTCCAGGAGCAGTTTTGTATGTATTGGGTTATCAAGTGACCATTAAATCTCTTCATTGATTGAACATTTATGAATACAGGCCTATATACATGTAGTACTCACATCTCCGACTAACCATCCCCCAATTACATTATATGATATTTTTTTCCAATCTCCACCCCCCCCAAAAGGCCCAATCAAAAGTTGTTGGGTTTTTTAAGGTCTTTTCACCTGTACTGGTTCATTCAACATCCTAATTAATTGTGTGATGTAAAGTTTTGGGGATGATTGAATTCAGAAATCATTGATTTTCATCACATTCAGAGATAGATCAGTAGGAAATAGTATCTGTCATTATTTATAGCTATAGATAATTACACCAAGGTATTTATATTTCAGCCGTTTCAGGTCTTTTGAAAGGAAAAACACAAAACTAATAATAAATCATTTCCTCATTCGCAGAAGACTGAAAAGCTTGTTCTTTTAACTGTATTTTTTTCTAATTTCGGCATATTTCACTAACAAATTTTCCCAAAATATCTAGGGTCTTTTTCCCAAAATGGGCAGAAAAAGCCCTGGAATAGTTATATCTAAGTGGTCTTGTGTCAGTTCCAATTAAATGGCAGTTCCAATGGGAATGAAACAAATACAAGAATTAAAGTGGTGCCATTATTAGGCTGTAATCATATCTATCATTTTCCAGCATCAAAATTAGACTTGAATAAATAGTCCAAAACATACACTATTATTGGCATTAAAACAATTCAACAAGCACTGCTTCATAAAATCTAGAATTTCAGCAAGTCAGAAAAAGCATTTTGCTAGTGAAGGTTTTGCGGGCTTGTGCTACTTTCAACCACTGCATTTTGGCCTGAAAAACCAATGACAACACAGTTCATGTTTGACTTTCTTACCTGCAAGTTCATTGACTTTCTTGAGACCTTCTACAATGTCTTCCTCAACTTGTTTGATTAAACGACTGTACTGTCCAGCACCCTGAGAAAAGTGAAAAAAGCATAATTACCAAAAACACAAACAAAAGAAAATAATAACATCATCAGTATAATAAAAAAAGCTCAACAGAGCCTATATATATCTTATTGCATTTCTAGATGTTTGAAAGTGATTACAATTATATTTAAAAACTCCTATTCCAATATATTCAAGTGCTAACAGGGACATCTGTTACGAATTTCTCTTTTTTTAGTGATGGTGATCTTTTGTTTCAGGGCTATTTACTAACTTGTTTAACAAAAAGCAGTTGTAGAATACCTGTACGTCAGTACATTACTTATTATACACATACTCTAACCAAACTTACATAAGTTTTTAACATGGCAATATCTCCTTCATCGAGAGCTGAAAACAGAAAATATTGTAGTATTGGCAGATCTTTCTATAAATAAGTACTTTAATGGATGATGATCATATACTCATGAGGAAGACGGAAAAAATCTAATAATGAAGAACTATGAACTATGTTGTTTTGTTTGCTCAGTTGGTAAAGCTATGTGCTAATTAATGTTTTGGCCATTGTAGGTTTTTCTACTTCCTTTATTTGACAGTTGACAAGAGTAATCTTTTATGAATATTAATAGCAGTTGCATATGAATTGACAGCAGTTTTCAGCTTGAGAAGGTAAGAACCAGCTACTCTGTTAGATAAGAATTTGAGTTACAGTCATGGTTGTTGCTGTGTCTGAACTTGTCACACACGGAGAAAGGGAGAAAAAGTGTGCCCAGAGTGACCCATGACCGCCTGTACACTACGCTCTCACCAACTGAGCTAACTGGGCAGCTGGTTCTTTCCACACACACTCCTCCCCCAATAGCCTTTAAGGCTAATGGAGACAGCTGACTCCTGCCGTTTACCACTGTTACCATAAAAGTAAACCTGGTAAGAAAAGTGTGCCCACTATTATAATATACACGTTGTTCTAAGTCACTGGTGTTAAATACATGTACAATTAGATATTAATTCACTTTCAAATATATATAAAAAAATACATTCCCCACCCACCGCTCTGACATAGCAAAATGAGTTTGCATATTTTGTAAGTCTAAAATACTGAACATTTGAACGACAGGTTTTACCTTGAATTGGCTTGTCTTCCTTCTGTTCTTCTTTAACTTTCCTCTGATCTGAGCCAAGATGGTCCGGCATTTTGAAGTTTATAGTGTGAAAAAATGCTTTTGTTGATTTTTTTGCCGACAAGGTACTGTAAATTTATTTCACGAATTGCATGGAGGGTTGCAGGTCAAAACGTCCCCAGGTTAATACGTCCTACGGTCAAAACGTCCCCACCAAAAGTCAAAACGGAGTATATCTGCCGGGACCCAGGACCTATTATCGGAAAAGCCGGGACTATTACAATCGATCCAGGGTAGAGCCCACTACTTTTCTGTGCCATATATACGAAATGACGATTTCTTGCTATATCAGAAAGTTAGGAATTAGAAATATTATGATATATCCTCCAGAATGACCTTCATGAACTTAACTTTGGAATGGCGAATGAGGAATGCCAAAAAAGTACTTTGTTGAGTGTCAATAATATAAACACACATTTTTACACGTTGTATGGACTAATATTACACTATGAAAACCGGACACCTGCGGATTTGACATGGTCAACTCATATATTTTTACTTTGATAACTAAAAACGCAAATCAGTTCAACTATATGTTACTTCTAAGAAGAAACTTCAGGCATTGTCCAGAGGAGTTTAGACAATCAGCAAATAAATACAGCCCTAGTTATATATGTCCATTAATGATTATGGGACTGTTATTTGGGACCCATATTGTAAATCTTGAAAAAAAGTTATAACCAGATCGAGAGGAAATGTGTGTGTCAAATAGGCTATAGTCTTTGAAACTTTCACCCAGACAAGATCCCTGATGTGAGTTTATCAAGGTCTGTCCGCATGTGGCCGAGGGTTTGGTGCCAGCAATACCGCTCACGGAGCTACAACCAGCGATCCTGACAGAAAACATGATTGATGTTCTCGCATACCTAAAATATCGAATTGTGGATAAATGCCGTAGAAAACGCAGTATTATACATTTCAACAAAAAGCGCATGCGACGTTGTTTGCTAACGAATGAAGCGTAGTAATTTTAGATCACTATTAACGTCAAATAGTTCCTCTGAAAATAGCGGCGTTTTTATGTTAACTTATTTTAAATTTTTGATAAAAACTCTTGCATACTTATATATTTGATTTCACTTTATTATAATACCATGATGTACTTTCATAAACCATACACGAAAAGAAATCAGAAGTGGCGCATTGTTGCGCGTGACTCATCTTACATGAGGCCCTTACCATTTCATTATCGGTACTCTTGTTGTGCAGAGTACGCTGATCATATGACCGAAAACTCACCTTATGCAAGAAAAGCTTTTATCAATAGGTTTTTTAGTTACATATAATCCATTCGTGGCCAAAAATCCCCAAATGTAAAGGGGCCAAAAATTCTCTCATAGATTTTTTCTAACATGATGTGCTTTTTTGTGTTTATCATTAAATTCAAACGAGTTCCACATAATATTTACATTCACACTTCATTCCTTAACGATGGTTGTTGTTTATCAATTGCACTTTATTTCTGTATAAAGTGCAATGGCATTTCCCATCGATATCGCGTGCGTTTGTTCGATACTTCTGTCCTGCCATTGGGCTCAATAATACCAAGGGGCGGGGCATATTTACTACGAAACTATTTTTTTTCAATGAAATCGTAGTAAAAATATTGGCAACATGCACAACTGTAATATGCAGTAAAGCAGTTAAAACAAAATAAGCAACGATAATTTGATTGATTTTTATGTAGATAATTTCATGATTTCGGACTCCACCCATTTTGAACAGCCCCATTGCATACCATACCCAAATAAAATGCAACATGTCGAATTTTAATCCTTAAATAATGCACTAAATTTAAAAAAATAATGGTTTTCATCGACCTATATTGTGCCCCTTTAAAGGTAAATTTGGTTCGTGAAATACGTCATAGTTAATCTAAATACGTGTAGTTCTTCTTATTTGAAAATGGCATTCGTGTGAATACAAATGTAATAAGAAATAGAGATTGGCAGTTTTCTTCAGCGATTTTTGGTTGGCCAACTTAACGGCGAACTGGTCAGAAAGTAATATAAAACGTTTTCGCTGAAGTTAATTAGCTGATAGCCGAGTCTGAGAGGATAACATTAGGCATGGGCTTTTTCTTAGCAACCATAATGGTTTTGGATGGTAGATCTTAAAACGCTCATGAAACTTGGCCACTAACTAGATTTTTGGAACTGTGTGTGTGTAAATTTTAAGTTCCTTATAATTAGTTTGATCTTAACGCATAAGACATTTTTCTCCTACTCTGTTACTTTGACCTACATCTTTGAGTCTGGCCTCCTCAACAATGCTGTTATGCATGTTAACCCCAAAAGGAAGTGATCAGTGCTTACCCTTATTATATTTTGCCTTGACGAAGTAGCCGGTCCAGAAAAAGTTTACTTAAAGGATTTCCAACTCTCCTGAATTGTTCCATAGTCCAGTAATAGTTTAATGTCTCAACAGCAACAATGCCAAAGAAAGTATCCCCGCCTCAAGCATGCATGCATGCATGTCTAGTGCCTTATGGCTGTTTGGCTAGACTTAACTCCATATTCATACTTTATCCAAAGTCTGTTTCACATAAGAATCTAATGAGTTTCAAGTCCTTTTCACATCTTACTTAAATGGTATTTTTAATGGTGTACATATGAGAGTAGCGGGCCATATGGAAATGCCAACAAATTGTATATCGTTTTACAAAAGGATGTTTGACCTCGTACATATACGTCCAAAGTTTTTCTGGGATTGTTGCCAAGCAGCATACCTACAGTTATAGTATTGGCATATACGGCATCGTTATGTAAACCAAAGGAATAGTGATCGTTGTTCTTAGCATCAACGACATCGTGCTCTAGACCAAGGACATATAGCGATTCCTGTTCCTGGCATGAACGACATTGTGCTCTAGACCAAGGACATATAGCGATTCCTGTTCCTGGCATGAACGACATTGCGCTCTAGACCAAGGACATATAGCGATTCCTGTTCCTGGCATGAACGACATTGTGCTCTAGACCAAGGACATATAGCGATTCCTGTTCCTGGCATGAACGACATTGTGCTCTAGACCAAGGACATATAGCGATTCCTGTTCCTGGCATGAACGACATTGTGCTCTAGACCAAGGACTTATAGCGATTCCTGTTCCTGGCATGAACGGCATCGTGCTCTAGACCAATGGCATATAGCGATTCCTGTTCCTGGCATGAACGACATTGTGCTCTAGACCAAGGACATATAGCGATTCCTGTTCCTGGCATGAACGACATCGTGCTCTAGACCAATGGCATATAGCGATTCCTGTTCCTGGCATGAACGACATTGTGCTCTAGACCAAGGACATATAGCGATTCCTGTTCCTGGCATGAACGACATTGTGCTCTAGACCGAGACATATAGCGATTCCTGTTCCTGGCATGAACGACATCGTGCTCTAGACCAAGGACATATAGCGATTCCTGTTCCTGGCATGAACGACATCGTGCTCTAGACCAATGACATATAGCGATTCCTGTTCCTGGCATGAACGACATTGTGCTCTAGACCAAGGACATATATAGCGATTCCTGTTCCTGGCATGAACGACATCGTGCTCTAGACCAAGGACATATAGCGATTCCTGTTCCTGGCATGAACGACATTGTGCTCTAGACCAAGGACATATAGCGATTCATGTTCCTGGCATGAACGACATCGTGCTCTATACCAAGGACATATAGCGATTCCTGTTCCTGGCATGAACGACATTGTGCTCTAGACCAAGGACATATAGCGATTCATGTTCCTGGCATGAACGACATTGTGCTCTAGACCAAGGACATATAGCGATTCATGTTCCTGGCATGAACGACATTGTGCTCTAGACCAATGACATATAGCGATTCATGTTCCTGGCATGAACGACATTGTGCTCTAGACCAATGACATATAGCGATTCATGTTCCTGGCATGAACGACATCGTGCTCTATACCAAGGAAATATAGCTATTCATGTTCCTGGCATGAACGACATTGTGCTCTAGACCAAGGACAAACCGATCCCTAATCTTGGCGTAATGGACAGCGTGCTGTAGACCAAGGACACGCCGATCCCTGGTCTTGGCATAAACGATACCGTGCTGTAGACCGGGGACATAGTGACCCATGTTCTTACCATTAACGACATCATACTGTAGACCAAGGACATATTGATTCATGCTCTTTGCACAACACAATGCTGATTTTGACTACTTTGCCTTTCTGAATTCTGGATTGAAACGGTTCAAAATCCCAATCATAATTGGATTAAAGCACATGCTCAGATATGTGACGTTATACCTATGGGCCTATAGAAATTGTACCGGTCACTTTTGTCTTTTCCTGGCAGGGAAGCTGTACCACATGGACTTCTCTCCAAATGGATGGGACCAAACCTTCCTGCCACACCAATATTTATGCAAAAAGCTACAGAAATCAAAACTGAGTGATTTACACAGACGTAACCAAATCTCTTAGGCCGGCTAATGTATGTACCCAAATATCAGATAGGACACTGTGGCGAACTTCTTAAATTCCTGCTTTCAAATGGTGGACTTAATTTCGCTAAGAGAAAAGGGTAAATTGAGAGGTATGTTATTGTCCCCTTCTCATTCAAAATATCTTATAAGATTATTCTAAAACCGTTTCTGAAAGGTTTAAGATGGAATCCTTGAAGATGGAATCCTTAGCCAAAGCATTATTTATTACATGCACATTAAAATGAGCCTTCTTTAGGGAATCTTAAGCTAATTTTCTATATATTTAAGAAGAGGCACAGGGCAGCTCGAGTTATATTTAATCTTGTGAACCTTGTTCCAAATATATATACTATTTGATTATCTAACCTGGCTTATTTTCCTTAAACCTTTCCAGTTTTGAGTTTTGGCTCCCATAATTATTCTCTTGGACTCGAGTAAGATCACCAGAGGAAGGATTTTTTGAAATGTTTAATGTTTTTTAACCTATACAGCCTTGGAGCAGGTCACAGTGTTCGACCACCATGGAACCGTTTAACATTTAGGATGCCTACCAGAAAAGGAAGAGACACAGCTCTCAGCAATATATAAGACTGGTTTAATTCAACTGTTGATTAAAATTGTCAGGCCCATCCAAGTCCGAGAAAGAAATCCTTAGACATAATTCGTGGCATCAGCCTTTTTTAAGGTAAAGCCTGGATAGCATGTCTTATGGGAACATGACCGTCTATATCTAAAAATTGTCTGGGAATATAAATATATTGCAATAAAAGGAAGTGTAGTACCCACTACTAAAAAGTGTACCTTGCATATGTTTATAATAATATCTCCCTAATCTGATATTTGTCCACGATTGGGTGTTGGTGCCATATCTGAGAATGTTCTAAAGGGATTTAAATGAAACTTGGTATCAAGATTGATGGCAAAGACATTATAAAATGTTCAAGATCCATTATCACTCCTTGATGCAACGTTCCTCTTGCTATTTGAGCATTGCATGCACACTTATTAAGATCTTAATTATTTCTTGAATCTTTCTTATGTATTGCCGTATCTAAAATCGTTTCTTTGACAAGGTTTATCAAGTCTTCTGTTTCAAATGACTGACAAGTTATGGTCAATCTCCAGTGCCATAAAGTGATGGTTCGAGATTTCAGCAGAATATTTGGGGACGTGTGATATCTGGGACTCGGCCGATTGGTATGTTGCTATCAAGCTCTTAACCGGCGCCTCCTAAAATAGCTGTCATTGAGCTTATACTTAAGGAGAGTTCTTGTCGGACACATTCAAGTCCAAACACTCACTGGCTGTTGTCAGAGACCCAAAGATTTCCGAAACTAATGGTCCTGTTTTGCTGGCATACACATGTAGAAGCCAAATACAATATGCCCCCATTCGTAACTGAAGGTGAGGTCTAACCCACCATAAGTAAACGCCGGGGGACATGAGCCTTGTTAGAAATTGCAGAATAGGTAGCAACGCCGGGGGACATGAGCTTTGTTAGAAATTGCAGAATAGGTAGAAATAGTAAGTAAACGCCGGGGGACATGAGCCTTGTTAGAAATTGCAGAATAGGTAAAAAAAAGTAAGTAAACGCCGGGGGACATGAGCCTGGTTAGAAATTGCAGAATAGGTAGAAAAAGTAAGTAAACAGAAAGAGTGCATAAGAGATAGTTCCCTGGCTGCGTCAGACCAATCAGGCAAGCGTGAGGTATAATAATGGAAATCATCACCCAACCGGAAGGGCTCCATCCGACATTGGTTCATGTAACAGTCGGGGAAGATAGCCTTGCGATATGCTTTTAATTCAGGGGGAAATACTTCAGCAGATAAATAATCAGGGGTTAGTCAGGGTTCATTGCCTATGACAACAGTTAAATATATTCCTGAGCAGGGTTGGTTTTCCGGCGGACTTAATGGACTAACAGTTCATGATGACAGTGCGTATAGTTTTCTGTCTGGATGGTTCGAAAGTCTTATTTGGGGATGATGTGGCTATGGGGTTTGTAAAGCTTGCCTCTGAATCTGGCCGAGCCTTATCCAGGTAGCTAACTGTGTTGAACGTTTCGTAGATAGTAATACCAAAGGGGCTACTTGAGAAATTCTGAATTCCACACTAGAAGCACCCGGGTAGGCGCCGACTTTATTTGATATTGTCAAAGGTTTAGCTTTGCTTAGGGACGGGTTAATAAAATGCTAAAGAATGCTGTAAATATTTTTCACGTTTCATGATAAAATGTGATAGACTGTGTTTTAAATGAATAATTTAATTGATAATCAAGTCTGAAATTCTATCGACCCTGATTCTTTTATTCTAAATATTAATTCTAATTTTATGATCTAACTTTGCCAGAACCCTCTTAAAAACTGATTTACAAATAGTGTTTACTTTTGGACATGTTGTTAAAATACAACATGTACATTTTATTATTGATTATTTAACAATCTGTTTCCAGACTGCTTTTATAAACATGTTTGTTGAATAATTTATAACAGTTTGTAATAATCTTGTAGGTTCATATTTGGCTTCATTTGATCTTAACTACCTTTGTTCTATTATTAAATCCTTCCTGCTTTATCTTCCTGTAATCCCTTCAAAATTCAAAGAATGATTGTTTATCAATTGACACGTATTGCTTTTATACATACCTTAAGGGAACGCCTTAAAATATGTTGTTACAATAATATGCTCTTTGGTATTCCATGTTTGTTCTAAAGCTTTCTTGTTAAAATTGTTACTTGCTTTCATCAGTCTAGAGTTGACAGCCGTATGGTTAGGACCTCCTAAGAGAACCATTTTTAAGTAATATCTGTGGACTATCCATTGTATGTTGTAGTTAATGTTGGTTATCCAGCTTGTGAATAAAACTTGAGAAACGGTGTACAAGGACTTCCTTGAATTAGCATTAGTGTTCGAAGACTCCCACACAGACCTTTGAGGAGACAACCTTTTGAGTAACTAGACGTTGTGACAGAGAATTCTCCTCATAAAAGATTGGTGGAAGTAATCCGGAGTAAGGACTTTTCAGCTCCTTAGCGATCCGTTGTGGACTTAGGTTTGTGTGGACAAATTTTATTTTTACCTGCCATTGAGTGATTCCCCAAAACTAATGGCACCAATATCTATTTGCAAACGATGTGGACTATCCCATCCTGTGATGCTTTGCCATGCCAAGAATGCACAGTGCTTCCACTGCAGGAGGTATGGACACTTTGCCAGGCGATGTTACTTCCGTCAGCAACAAATATCTTGTCTTCAGCTCCAGTATAAAAGAACCAGAGACCAAGATCGCATGACCGCTTTTATTCTGAAGAAGAACTTCCAGGAACTACCATTTTATGAAATTAACAGTGAAGATCTGGCATTTCTGTTTCCAAAATCACTCTTTCTACATCTTCAATATAAAGCAGAATTACGCTGTTGTCGAAATGAGATCAATGATGAGATTTCAAAAGCAAATTCCATGGCTGACAACTTCAACAAGGTAATTGAATCTCTCAAAGAGAAATGTGAGAATGACCAGGCAAAACTCAAACAACAAGGTGAGCAAATAGCACATCTCGTTGCTGAAAATGAACAATACAAAAGAGATACCATGGAACTCTCATTAAAGGTGGAATGTTTACAAACTGATCCAGTTGAATATTATGGAAATGATCAGGATGTCGCTGCAGCTGAAGAAATTAATAGACTGGTTAACAACTTCGAACTTCTACAATCATATTGCCTTGAATTAAACGATGAATTTATACCTTTTTTAAATGCATACTACTCAAACCTTAAAAACAATCATCATCAATACAGAAAGAAAGGATATATCCCAAAAGATTTTCAATGTCCTAAGTGCATGAGTAAAATATTTCACAGAAAGGGTGATTGTGTGTCTAAGTTCCAAACGTGCATCCTCTGTGGGGAACGAAATCATCTTATGATTGCCTGCGAAGAGTTTAAAACTATTTCTACAATAGAACCAACTCTATTAAAAGATGTGGAAACAATCAAAGTCACAATGAGGTCTCCGCCTAGCTGCACCAGCTCAAACTCTTCCTCTGCCAAGATCGGTGTGCGGACAAAACCTTTGACCCCTAAAGAGACTGACACACAGGGAAATTCCCACTGCTGAATGGAATCTATTTTAACTTTGGGGCCCAAAGTAAAAGTAGTTCGGGGGAACTTTTATGATCTAACTTTGCCAGAACCCTCTTAAAAACTGATTTACAAATAGTGTTTACTTTTGGACATGTTGTTAAAATACAACATGTACATTTTATTATTGATTATTTAACAATCTGTTTCCAGACTGCTTTTATAAACATGTTTGTTGAATAATTTATAACAGTTTGTAATAATCTTGTAGGTTCATATTTGGCTTCATTTGATCTTAACTACCTTTGTTCTATTATTAAATCCTTCCTGCTTTATCTTCCTGTAATCCCTTCAAAATTCAAAGAATGATTGTTTATCAATTGACACGTATTGCTTTTATACATACCTTAAGGGAACGCCTTAAAATATGTTGTTACAATAATATGCTCTTTGGTATTCCATGTTTGTTCTAAAGCTTTCTTGTTAAAATTGTTACTTGCTTTCATCAGTCTAGAGTTGACAGCCGTATGGTTAGGACCTCCTAAGAGAACCATTTTTAAGTAATATCTGTGGACTATCCATTGTATGTTGTAGTTAATGTTGGTTATCCAGCTTGTGAATAAAACTTGAGAAACGGTGTACAAGGACTTCCTTGAATTAGCATTAGTGTTCGAAGACTCCCACACAGACCTTTGAGGAGACAACCTTTTGAGTAACTAGACGTTGTGACAGAGAATTCTCCTCATAAAACTAATACCAACTTGTTCATGAATAGCTGAAGTTACAATTTCGCAAGATATTAAGAAAGCTGTACAATGGTCTAGTTTAATTGAAGTCGGATTATTAAATTCAATTGTGTGTAACTGACCATAAATCAATGTAATTCTACAAAAAAATATACATAATTAATTTACCCTACACGTCAATAAAAGGAACAATAACTACCTCAGAAGCAGGGCTTCTAAAAACCGGCAATTTGTCGGTCTGGACCTATTTTGACCAAGCCAGACTGATTTCAGTTTCAGTCAGAAGTGACTAATTAGAATAACTTCATGAAGTATAAAAACTATTCTCTTGTTACTAAAAATAGATAATTAAACTTCATAATGTAGAAAGATTTGTTCCTGTAACTTCTGCTGTATAGTTGAGTTTTGAGATTTTAACAATATGCATAAAAATAAATTTATTTTTCAATTAACTATTAACATCCAATATTGCTCAGAATTTATTGAAGTTAAAGCAGGTGTTAATGTTTTTGTTGTATCTTAAATATAGCTAGAAAAAAGCATATATCAGATTTTTAAACTGCACCCTAGAAAGCTTCCAGCGAAGTTTCAATTAATTCCACTCAGAGTTTCGAAGATGTGTTTATTTAAGCAAAACAGGAAGTCAGAGATGTGTTTTTAAAAGCAACACAGGAAATCAGCCGTTTTGGTTTATTCTTATTTTTTTCCTGGATTGCATTGCACCAGTCATTTGTAACCACGCCCCCCCCCCCCCAAGTTCCGGGGAATAGCGGGGACTTTGACTTGTGGTCCAGCCAACCCCGGGTAAAATCCCCGCCCTGTGGGGACGACCAGATAGTAAAATCCCCCCGCACCCCAGAGACCCTAAGGTAAGGCCTATTCTCCGCTATATTTTTGCGAACACAAAACCATCGCATTCACCTGGCAATGCGGAGCCACCTGGAAGGCAAAATCAAGGCCCATTTCCCCAGCTATCCCCCCGGACCTGGGGGGGGGGGGGGCGTGGTTACAATTGACTGTTGCATAAATACAGCTCAGTGCTAATATAAATCACTTTCAAGTCCATTTCCGGGTCAGAAACCAGTACTGCGTCCTTTTTGAAAGGCCATGAGAAAAGTACTCCTGGTGAGGCTCGAACCCACAACCTTTTTTGGTGAATGGCAGACACTTATACCACTAGACAACACTCAACTATTTTGATGTTGTGTGTCAATAGAGACGTCTTGTATTTTTATAGAAAGCCGCCCCAAGAGCTTCCTTTGAAGTTTCATTGAATTTGATCTGATGGTTTCAGAGAAGATATCTTTAAAGCAACTGTTGACGGACATAAGGCTGACAGTTATCCTAATAGCTCAACTTGAACACTGTATGCTCAGGTGTCCCCTTGACAACAGCATCCCTCTTGTCTATGCTTTGGGCAACAGCATTCCTCTGGTCTATGTCTTCCGCAACCTTATTCCCAGGGTTAATTTTCGGTATTTTGGGAATATGACCTATACCCGTGAGATTGGGAATTTTCGCGTCAATTTTGGCAAAATTGAGAAATTCTTCATAAATACCGGTAATTACAAAGGATATAATTTATATAATACTATAATGAACAAGAGCTGTCACAGTATGTGACGAATGCCCCCGAATGTGACATTGACCTAAGAACAAGGTCAGTACATGAAAAGTTGATCTTACCTTTACGTGTCAAACACATATGTCAAGTTATGTTAAATTGCCTCAGAACATAAGAAAATACCACCCATACTTGACAACCTACACTGGTATGTCCTTATATTCAGAATTCCCTTGTGAATAAACACTTAGTGCATCTTTCACCTTAGAGGTAATGGCATGGGTCTTGCACACGACACGTCGTCTTCGTATGTGGAACACATGTAGCAAGTGATTTTAAAATCTGTCCATACAAGGGAAAGTAACAGCCCTGTGTTATTTAAATAAAATGAACTAAAAAGTGTTAAAATAACGTAGACGAGACAACCACCAAAGACAGGCTGCCATATTTTTTAAAGGCTCCCAAGGGGGGATTTTGTTTAGAATATCAGGGGATTTGGGTCACATACCACAGGATTTTCATTATCCTCATGAAGTGATTTGGGGGACGTGCCACGTCCAGTTCACTTTGTTTACCCTTTTTTCAAACACTTTATTTATATTTCTATGAGACAATGTAATATTGCATAATAAAAGCACTCACTTGCATAACCAAATACTTCATAGAAAATTATTTTTCAGAGTCAATTTTATAATTGGCTTATCTTTCTCTTAAATTGGATACAAAAACTGTTGTCTATTAAAACTTTCAGTGCCATAGAGAGAATGGGATGAATAAATCAATATTTTTCCTTTCTCTTCCAATTTCAAAATAGTCAAACTTGCAAATGAATGAATTTTTGTAATAATTCATCCACATGTCCTTTTGGCATTCATCAAAAAATAAATAAATAATAATAATGTAATTAACTAGAACTGTAAGCCATAGGCTAACGAATACCCCCCACCCCTCCATGTCTAGGTTGTTTGCCCTGGAGTTAGGCCGGACAAAGCTAATTTTGCCTACAAGGGGAGATAACTCCAGTCAGGGTCATGTGACCTGTACCAAATTCACAGAGGCGAAAGTTTACAACATGGCCATTAATTTCTGAAAGTTTGATAAAGATTTGTTGAATAATAACAAAGATGAATCCCGGACAGGGCTTATTTTGCCTACTTTAACACATCAAGGGGAGATAACTCCAGTCAGGGTCATGTGACCTGTACCAAATTCACAGAGGCGAAAGTTTACAACATGGCCATTAATTTCTGAAAGTTTGAAAAAGATTTGTTGAATAATAACAAAGATGAATCCCGGACAGGGCTTATTTTGCCTACTTTAACACATCAAGGGGAGATAACTCTGGTCAGGGTCATGTGACCCGTACCAATTTCACAGAGGCGCAAGTTTACATCATGGCCATTAATATCTGAAAGTTTGAAAAAGATTTGTTCAATAACGACAAAGATGAATCCCGGACAAAAAAAAACGGACGGACAGACGGACAACCCGATTCCAGTATACCCCCCCAAACTTTGTTTTGGGGGGTATAATAAAGACATTTCACCCAAGTTGTCTACTTTCAGTTTCACTTCTCAGTTCTGTCATTTTCCGATTTGGCAATGAAGGTCAATGTCAAACATTTAAGTACACATGTAGGTAAGGCATGACAATTAACATCATTGTAATTATTATTTTAATCCCCTTCTGCACTGAATAGTTTACTGTCAACTTTATATTATTATTCCTTTTGTTGACAATGACACATGTTTTTAACACAA
This sequence comes from Mya arenaria, assembly GCF_026914265.1. Lineage (NCBI taxonomy): Eukaryota > Metazoa > Mollusca > Bivalvia > Myida > Myidae > Mya > Mya arenaria. Next base: position 9,746,405 of record NC_069130.1, on the reverse strand, counting down.
TGTGAAGAACTCTTACTTTGTTACACTCTGATTGGCTTAAAATATAGTTCAACCAATGAAAATCCACCTTTCACCGTGACCTGGATATTACATCTTGTATGTCTCTGTAATTGACGCTTGCATGTAGGGGAATTAACTGTTATGTTTATATTTTCATTTTTTTTTCTTTTTTTTCCTTCGAAAATTTTGGAACTCCAGATTGGGATTGGGAAAAAAAGAATCTTTATGACATGACTGAATACCATCTATTAATATTGCCGAAAATAAACCCTGCTTCCCTTTGACAACAGCATTCCCTTTGTCTATGCCTTGGGCAACAGAATTCCCCGTGTCTATGTCTTCAGCAACCTTCTTCCCTTTGACAACAGCATTCCCCTTGTGTATTCCTTGGGCAACAGCATTTCCCTTGTCTATGTCTTCAGCAACCTTCTTCCCCTTGACAACAGCATTCTTGTGTATGCCTTGCGCAACAGCATTCCACGTGTCTATGTCTTCAGCAACCTTCTTCCCTTGGTCTTTGCTTTTATCAACGCTATTGTCATTAGTATTTTGGAGGGACACAGCTCTTAGTATTTCATTGAATTCTCCTTCATTTCCAATTTGTTCATTGGTGTCACATACAGAAGTGTTTGGAGTTTTTGTCTCTCTCAAATTCTGTATGTTCTCATGTGGGATGTGTACTTCATGATTTGATGCAGAATGTAATTGTTTTTTGTCAGCTTTATCTTGTTTTTTTGGTGGATGCTTCTGGTTCAAATCAACATCTTTGTCATATAATACTCCCACAAAAGTTTCATTGTTTACAGCTTGAGAACACATGGCTTCTTGGCAGATGTTTTGTTTATGTTCTGTCTCCAGTAAAGATAGGTTTGCCGTTGCTTTGATCTAAAAGAAACAAAAAAGAAATACATACACAACACTTATTCACAGTTACTTCATTTTAACAGGAAACAACAAGACGCCAATGCGGCAACGCCGCATTAAAGCTGGATTTTTTTATTTGACGATGCAATTTTGCAAACCTAGGATTTGAGCTAGTGAGCTTGTATTTTTAACCAAAAAGACCCTTATTTATACTTCTCACAGATATCATTCATACACCCGTGATTTTTCATCCCCGTAATTTTTCAATGAAAAATCCGACTAATAAGCATAATGATCTGTGTCAGATACAAATAAAACATGAGATAAAGTAAATTAGGCCTAATATAATATATATATTCTAAGTCATTAATGATTATTAAAGGTTCCTGCCCATGCTTTTGAAAAATGCACTTTTTTTGAATGAAGAAATAAGGTGTGGCAAATCATTTGTTTAAAAGCTTGTTAAAACTAAGATACCAAAAGCTGGAACCCTTCAGGGAAAGATAAAATTTGCTCAAATTTCCTTTTTGAAGACCTCAATTCTCATTAGTCATAGTGTCAAAAAAGCTTTAATATAATCACAACTTGACTTAATTATTAATTAGTTGTTGCCTCATTTCTTTTATTGACATTATCTCATGTTGTAAATACTGTATTGTTAAAAGGTCAAATTACATGTATCTACCACTTTCGTGAAAGTCCTGGTGGCCTTGTGATAAAGGCCTTTATTCTAATAATTTTTTATACTATAACTGTAATTTTTTTTCTCTGCAATTTCGATATCATAGAGTAAAATAAAGATAAAATTAGTGTTTTCAAATGCATTGCTGGGAAAATTAAATTTTGGTCCAAAAACATGAGCAAGTACCTTTAAAGTGCATAGTTGGCTTTGATTATTTTGCTTGAGCATATTTAGGAATACAAAATTCAGTAATAGTTAATTTGTTTACAGCATGTCATTCAAAACCTTTTGATTCAAAACAAAAGCACCTAAATACTTTATTGTAAAAGTAACCATGACCTTCACCTGTTGTTTTTTTCCAGAGGGGTAATGTAAAAAATAATGCGTTTGCTGAGATAATTACCTAAAATTAAAAGTTTTGTAGCATAGCTCTCCCTATTCTTTCAATAGTTGAGCAAAAAACCAACCTGCAACTTGGTGATATCAGGGCCAATTCCCCGCTCTGTATCAGTGGTTGCCACCTGGTCCCCGAGCTTCACACTGATGATGGGATCGTCTGAGTCACCATTAATTATCTTAGTGCATGGTGCAGCTTGTAATGGCTGTGCACCTGAAAACAATAAACACCTGTGCACCTGAAAACAATAAACACCTCTGCTTATTTACCTCTTCACAAACAGATTAAAACAACAAAGATGCACGCCTGAATATGCTTGATGAGACCTTCATAAACTGCAATACACTATGGAAATGAGGCAGCTAATGGCCGCACTCGGAGTGTTTTCCTAATTGATTTGAATCAAATACATACATGTTCATTTACATGAGACTTTATTTCTTGTCATTATGATTATGTGTAATAGATGTCTCCTTTTGTCTTTCGTCAAACCATATTTAATTCTCACACAATCAGAATGTTTGTTAAAGTGAAATGAATAGGAGAAGTTTGGTTGGTTACTCCTAGTCTATATGGCAGCAGTTCTTGTTCACAGATTGAGCATGGTTTGGAGTCTAAATATTTAAACTTTAAACTTTCACAATTTATACTTAATTAGTACATATTCATTCACTGTTACAATCACCAAATCTGTCCCATGTTCCTGGTTTGTCCAATAGAAATAAAACTAATTGTGAATCCGGCCAATATAATATAATTCAAATCAAGTATTCATTCGGGCTGTGCTGTTCGTGCAGTGGTTAGGGCACTTGCTTCTCTACAAGACTTGCCAAACTCGATAACTGGCCTAGGCATATCTGTTTGGTTTGTGGTCACCAACCTAGACAAGTGTGTTTTCTCCAGGTACCCCAGTTTCCTCCGTGCATTCAAATTTCCCAATGAGTACAAAGTTTTTCCCTGGGTACTCCAGTTTCCCCGGGTACTCCATTTCCCCGGGTTCTCCAGCTCCCCTGGGTACTCCAGTTCCCTCTGGTATTCAAGCTCCCCCGTACTCCACTTCCCCCTGGGTACTCCACTTCCCCCTGGGTACTCCACTTCCCCCTGGGTACTCCAGTTGCTCCCATGATAGTCAAGTTTCCCCAATATTACTCAAGTTCCCCCGGGTATTCCATTTTCCCCCTGCGCACTCCACTTCCCCTGGGTTTCCCTCTGGTACTCTAGTTTCCCCCTTGATACTTTAGTTTCCCCCAGGTACTCCAGTTTTCCCCAGTTACTCCAGTTCTCACCAAGGCAACCCGGGTTCAATTCCCTGCCTGGGCATATGTGAGTTTGGTTAGTGGAAAAAGCTGGAACAGTGGGTTTTCTCCGGGTACTCCGGTTTCCCCATAACACAATACAACACTTTCGCGCAACATCGTGCCAACGAGAGTGACTTGGAAGTTTAGCCGGTCCGAACAAATATGTCATTAATTTTGCAACCCCCAACTGCTCAATGCAAACTGGAGATTGCACATTATTTAGTTAGTCATTCTAAAATGTCGTCCAGGCTTTTTTTTAATGATGTTTAGTCCAGGCTAACCATCATTAAAAAAAAGCCTGGACGGCATTTTAGAATGACTAATTATTTAGTAAACTTGTCTGAAATATTGAACATTTTAAGGACGGTATTATCCAATACCTTTAATTGGTTTGTCTTCCTTCAATTCTTTTTTTACTTCCCTCAGATCTGATCCAAAAATGGTCAGACATTTTGAAGTTAATTTAATACTATCAAAAACAAACAAATTTTGTTCATTTCATGCCGATAGGCTTCGGGAAATTCATTCGGAACTCCGGAAAACGATAAAATGGCCGAGGAGCTCCGAATGCGGGAAATTCAGGAAATTTAAGGCTACAGAACACTGATATTACCACTACTCGAGCAAACTGAAACACAGTAATCTCCCTTAAAATGCGCGCATCTAGTGGGTTAATGAAACCTCAAGGTAAGAACGTCGATTTTCAACAGAACATACATTTCATTTGACTAAAGCATAAAAAGTTCATCGTTAAAAAATAATTGCATGTGACAATTATAACATAAGTTATACAGTATTAGTAGATTAAAGTTTATATTTTGAACATAAATATTCTGAGAATGTGTTATACAGTGAAAACTCACTAAACCGGACAAGGTCCGGACCGGGGAAAATTTCCGGTTTAGTGAGGATTCCGGTTTAGTAGGATTCCGGTTTAGTGAGGATTTGATGTACGGAGTAAGTTTACTCAAAATATTAACTGAGTTAACCTTAAGGGAAGTTGAAAATTGGAATAAAATAAAAACACACAAAGATAACATTTATTTTACATCAATGATGGTTCAAGTAACTTGAAATAATGCATAGAATATACATGTATATATAAAGAATGTTGTCAATTTTTAGGTATGAAATGAAAAATATAATGAGTAATGAATATGGTAATATATAGTATATTGTAACGAACTACGCAGCCAATGCAAAACTTCTTAAAGAAATTAAATGGAAGATGTGGAAACACAACGAACACCGAGTTGAACTTTAAATAACGGTTTAATTGTGTATTCTTGTATCTTCGTTACTGGTGACCAGGTCCCAGCTTCGAATCATGAACATCAAACACATGTATAGTTACCAGATTACAGTTTAATTCGCTTAGGCTTTCACGTTTTCTTTATTTGGACACAATTAACTACCGATCGTTAAAAAAACTTGTTATTTATGTGAGGTCAAACTACAAGACCTTTCTGATTTACGGGTACTCTCAACCTTACCGAGCAATCCAACGTCAACAGTCAAGCTACTGATCCGGGTGGGTGTGTAAGCTTATTTATACTCGCACTCCGGCCTTTCCCCTACGGTGAGTGCTCCGTTAAGATTTTTAGTCATTTTAGGTGTTTTGGAGTATAGTGCACAGACAGAATGTAACCCTGGTTCTTTAACGTGCACCAGTGTATAGCACTCTCACACGGAACCCCCATTTAGCGCCCCTCCCGGAAGACGATTAGTATTTTAAGTGATGCGACGGAGAATCGAACCTGCGACCCCTGGATTGATAGTCTAGTGTGTTACCTCTAGACCACGGATACACCACAACTGATCCGGGTGTGTAAGCTTGTTTATACTCGCACTCGGGCCTTGCCCATTCGGCGAGTGCTCCGTTAAGAGTGTTAGTCATTTTAGGTTTTTGGAGCAATGTGCACAGACAGAATGTAACCCTGGTTAGAGCTACCCTGGTTCTTTAACGTGCACCAGTGTATAGCACTGTCACACGGGACCCCCATTTAACGTCCCTCCCGGAAGACGATTAGTTTTTTTTTAGAGATGCGTCGGGGGGTCGAACCTGCGACCCCTGGATTGATAGTCAAGTCCCCGAAAGGAACGTTGTTTATATAGAAAACAGGAGATGCCCTCGTGACCCAAACTGACCAATGGTGGCCGGACAGGTGAAACGATCGACCAATCACCGGAGGATCGGCGAAACGCTGACCAATCACCAGAACAGAACAGAACAGAAAATTTATTTTTGACTTAAGCATATACAGCTCATCGTCACATTACACAAATATAAAAATAAATATAGAATACACACACACATAAACAATCAAAATATATATAGTTTCATGTATAACACGTTTTAAATGATTTTTGCATCATTGACAGATTTTTCAGAAATTACTCAAAAATCGAAAGAAAAAAGGAAAACATCTAAATCAGCGTGCATGATGGTTGATATGAAAGTGAGAATGTTAAATATATTCTTTAACACATAAACCTTGAAAATTGCGGAAAGAAATAGAATAAGACATGAAAATAGAAGCAGTATTGGAACTAATACCAATAGATTGGAGATACATCATGTGTGATACAACAACAACAGGAAACAAAACAAACAAACATGTAAAAAGGAAATACAAATACATATACCGCTCGTCTTGTTTTTGGTGACAATTTATAAATAAAACCATTAGGCATTGTTCTTTCTTATTTCAAAGGCATTTAGGCAAAAAGTCCCACAGAAGGATTTCAAGTAAATGTCCAAGTGAGTAATTAACCTGTATAACATGACAGGGTCATTACAATATGTATTTCAATATATATATATATACTGATTGTTACATACAAGTATGTGGCTAACTATCTTAGAATGATATTGATTTATATTATCTGAATATATAAAAGATCTACATATTAATGTTTGATCACTACAGTTTATGATACCTTCAAAGCGTCGTTGGTTCGATTCCAAGCTCTACCACTGAAAATACTAATCGTCCGGGGGTCAACATATTAACGAATCGGTAAAAAGTAATACATTCATGTAGCGTGTGTTTATTTAACTGTATATATGAAACCAGACAATAAACAAATATTGACTTGTATTCATGGAAAAAGTCTACGGCCAACTATATATTAAAATGGCAATTTTAACTGAGCTTAAACATACCAGTTCATGAAGAAAACGTCCCAAGAAGTAACACCAATCCAGTACGCCTGAACCCCTATTAGATTCGATTGCAATTGCAGCTTTAAATTTAAGCAGAAGATAACAAAATGGTTAAAATACCATAATTGCAAAATTATTCTAACATTTTAAGGATACACACAAGCTAAAAACTATATAAACAGAGGAATTAAAAGGTCAATGTACATGCATGAGAAACGGATAGCTTAGCAAAACAAAGTGGACTGGCAATTTTTTGGAGATAAAAGAAAAACAAAAGTGTCCATCAACAAGATTAACAGAACATACTGGCAGATGATATTCAACTTTAAATAAGCATGTTACCAATATAAGTTTAACATATCAAAATCATGCCAGACTTCGTAGACGAAAAAAACCAACTTCATCATAATACTAATTGTAGGTGAAGAAGACACCTACAAAACAGATATGTCAATAGACCCCTCCAAAGGCTTAGAGCAATATGACATTTAACAACATGCATCCCAACAGTGTGTGTATACCGCGTGATAAATTACGTCATATATGCTGCGTCGGGAGGCAACATTTTGCATAAAATGAGGACTTAAATCAAAGATAACGTTTCTTTTACTGCACCATTTTAAATTAAACAAAGGGCAGTCTTCGTTTTATTACCGAAGCTTGATTAAGTGATTAGTTTTCTCAAACACTTCAACAAACCTGTTTCCATAATTATGTTTTGACAGTGCTCCGTCAGACGGTCGTATTGTGAAAAGGTTTTTCGAAGTGTTTGAAGAAACTAAACTCTCCAATAAACTCTGGTAAAAGACCGAAGGCGTGGCTCCGTAAGAGACGTAGACTGTGCTATGTTTCATCTAAAATGGTGAAGAAATAGTGAAGTTATCTTTGTTTAAAGTTTTCATTTGAAGCAAAATATTGCCTTCCGACGTAGCATTTATGGCACAATTTATCACGTGCTATACACAGTGTCCCAATGTGAGCCAGGAATGTGCATCAGAACTAGAAAAACAACCTATTAATCCTATTCAGCAAGTCAATTTAAGAAGGCCAGTTGCCAACGGAATGGAAATACATGTATGCCAATGTATCATCCATATTTAAAGTTGCAAAAACTGACCATCCTGAAAACTATAGACAAATCAGTATCAACTCTATAAAAATATTGTATGCGTAGTATACTAGAAACTGATATGAGAACTTCGAAATAGTGGAAGTCTTTAAAGCACGTCAGAGATAACAGCCAACTGAGAGCTCCATTATGGTCTAGTAGAGTGTCCCTCAAAGAAGTGTCTTTGGAGCTGTTCTATTTTTATTGTACATAAACTACCTTTCTGAAACCGATAGCTGTATGGAGAATATTTTTGCAGACGACATAAAGACAAAAATGGCTGTACACATTTAAGGGACTATTGCAACTCGGGTATCTTTGTATCAAACATATGGCATACTTACGCTAATGTTCGCTGATGACGTCGCAAACTCAGTTGAAACGGCAAATAAATGCAATTAAAACAATCTGGGACGACACCGGGAAAACAGTCCAAATAGTCGTGTGGGTTAGACAGAAAATTGACTTGAAATTACACCTAAATAATTTCTTTGACTAAATTGAAGAAATTAGGCCTCTGTGTATGAGTTCATAATCTGGTGGATTGTAACCGTTTCGATCGTCAAATGGAATTCGTGAAATAAATAATGCTTAACAACCGGAAATGGCGTAATAAGCGTCCATTGAAACCAAAGAAGAGACTAATTGGAAATTAATTGTGAAGTTTTAAAGCCAACATGATTATTTACGTCGAAAGCAAGGCTTTCCCGGTAATATGATTGTGTTATTATATACTGCAACTATATATGTGTATTGCGTGGCATATGAAATATATCAATAGTACTACATGTATGTTTTTGTTTACAAAAATGCTATTCACTAATTCAGGGTTACATCTTAAAAGTTCATATTTGTTATTTAATATAACTACATAAATTATAGTCTTACAGTTTGCATATTTCTTTTTGAACTGCTCTGTGCATTAATACTCGTACACAAAAGCGATAATGCTATACGTACAACACTGTGGTTTAATACTTTATTGCCCCGATTCTGAGTGCAAACTGCAAATATTTTCGCCATTTTCTATATTATAATTCTCTTGATATCGGCAAATCATGGCATTTCCAATAGCCAATGAAAAAGAGCCTTACAAACTCTATTATTATAAGATTCCTGTCAATATCCGATTTGAGAAAAGAATCCAGCTATTCATACTTCTTGTATGCTGGTGATTATTTGTGTATACCGCACATGTTGTACTTATATCTTCAACCCGTAAAAATTTCAATATGGTGGTGATAATAACATTTTGCCATACCAGTATATGTCAATAAAATTAGCCTTATACAAAATCCACATAAGAAAAAAACTATGTAAACCGGGGAAGCTCATTTATTTATTATATATCTTTTCAGCTCCTCTGAAAAATATGCCTTATTTCATTTGATATTTTTTTTAATGGCCATGTGATATTTACATTATATATGGTAAATATCTTTCTGTCGAAATTAAACATACATGTATTTCAAATTATCTGATTAATTTAGACCTAGGAAAATAGGGAAGTTCTTAATACACATTTTGAAATGCACTTTTCCTTTTAAGAATAAGTTATGTCAATCTTAGTCCTTTTAAATACTTGATTGGACTAGTGTACTTGAATGCATGATCTTAGTTTATGGCCCCTCGAGATATGTCATCTCGGGGCTAATTGTGTAATATTGGTCCATTATTTATGACATCGGAGAGGAAATTGAGAGAAATATACTTTTTATGATAACCAAATTTTGTTTGGACCAATTTTAGGATTTTCAAGTTAATATACTTGATTACTTATAATTTGGCCCTCAGCCTGTAATTAACTTTTTCATATCAAATATGTATTTCAAGAAATGGAACTTGATTGGATATTTCTGACTGTCAAATGAGTTAAACATAATAGTGCATTGAAGTTAAGAGTTGATTACATTGAATTTCAGTACAAGTCTTTTGTGACGGTGGTACAGCCAGGAGACAAGGTAGCGAGGGTTCGGGCTCAAATGCTCCACATCCTTTATGAGATCGGGCGTGAACAGTATCAGTTTAGGCTCAGGTGACATAATATTGCATATTGATTGACTGCAGTAGTAAATTATAGGTGAAAGGTGTCTAGTTGTGATGGAATCCACCTTCAAGAGGTTGTGGTCCAATCCACACCAGAGGTGCTTTCTCATGGCCCCTCAGGACAGTACTGGTTTCCATTCAGGACATGGACTTGAGATTAATTCATATCATATTTAAGCTAAGATAAATTCATATAAACTAAACAAAACACAATCATTTCTTACAATATATCACAATGGTAACAAAGAGTTCTGTTCTTGCTTGAATGTATGGAATTTAGTTTGTGGTCACTAAGCCGCACAGTTAGATTTCCACAATCTTCTTTTAGGTTCCCAAAATGATAAGAAACTTTCTTAATTGACATCATTTACAAAAATATTAACAGCATATTCATGGGAATAGATCTGATGATAGATCTTAAGAAGATCAAGTAACTATGAACCAAGTTATTGAAATGATAAAACAAAAAGCATGAGTTATGATTCATGGGAATTAGGAGCAGTAACTGTTTGTACCATATTGTCAATCTTATTGTGTTGTAGCATGGTTATATATAAGGAAATATCGTTGTTGTTATCTGCATGCTACTTATTGCATTGTACTTCTTAGGTTATGGTTCAGATAATTATGATAATGAATTCATACACAAAAACACCCTTCAGTAAGGTACAAGGTTTATTGTCAGAAAAAAGGGTTAATGCTTTTTTTGTTTCTATATGGTCATTGTAATTTTGTGGGATACTGGGCTTGACTCATTCGATTATAAGTAACAGACTGTGGTTTGTACATGGTGTTTTTTAACTATCGCATGTTTTTACAGATACAATGGACAGTACATGCGAGATGCCTTCAGCCTGGACGAGTACAACATTGAGGCAAACGCTGTCATCAAGATGGTCCCACTTTCAGATGACCATAAAGATGTATGTGGATTAAACATTAAGAACATATTTGTTTCTATTTTAATAAAATTTTATGTTTAAAATATTTTTGGCACAGGGACTATTTCTCCTGAAATTTGCTGATGTTTACAACTTAACAAGCTGTTTACCATTTTAAAAAAGCTTCCATTTTCCATTCCTTATTATTATATTTCCTCCGAAATTGGTTAATTTTCTCATGCAAAATGAAATAAGGACATGATAAAAAAAAATGTTTGGCTCAATGATAACTATTTGATAGGTTGACTAGTATCATCTAGACTTTATATAAACATTGTCTATGATTGTAAAGAGGTAAAATGATTTTACCAAGATTTTAATTATCTCAAATATGGGTCTTATTTCCACAGGCAGTATAAAACTTTGCAAGAAAAAATGTACTGTTAATATTTTAAATTTAGGTGTGTTGGATGAATTGCCCATGGCTTGTGATGAGATGGGTGTATTTAAATGTTACAATATGACATTGGGTATTTAAGTACGTAAATAACAATAAAAAACCATTGAAAGAACACAAAAAGTGTGCTAAATTCTTGTTGACATCGACACATTTTATGAATGATGTCATTGATATTTTGTCTGTATGTGTGCTGATGTTTGATCTCAACAACAACACAGGCCAAAGTTTCAAAACAGTCACCATAATAAGAACATATTTTACTGTTTTAAATCAGTGAGAAATCAATTGTACGTCAATAGTAAATTTCGATATAACACTCGAAAGCATAGTATATATCTTTCTTTTGGGACTTACAGGACATATCTGACCTGAGATCCATGTCCAGCAGCCTGACCATGAACTTTGATCCTGAACGGGAGAAAATACCGTCAGTGAAGTCTGCGCTGTACTACGAGGTTAAACATTTGAACCGCAGGGAGAGGATTGTGCAGGATCTACATGTGAGTGGCTAACCTCATTAATAATGTTAAGCTTGTCTATTTTAGAAGAGGACTAGTGCAAGTACTGTAGACCTGTGTAAGTAATGGTAGTTGTAGACTAAATTAACAATTTTAATGTTGGCCTTAAATGATAATAATTTGAAACTTTTAAACTAAGTATATATCCTCTCACATTGCTTTACTTAACCCTTTCAAACAAAAACATATTGATTAGATACATATTTAGAAGGGCAATGAAGAGTAATGTTTTAATAACCATTGTTTTGTTATCTTTTGAATGCTCTTTTTAACTTGCAAATTTTATATTCTGAATTGAAATTTGTTGCATGCATTACATTGAGGAGTCAATTAGAATCACATGTGAAATATTGGTCTGTGAAATATTCTTTAATTGTGTCCCTTTCAGGCGTTGCTGTACATGCACTCGTTGACCTTGTTTCTCTATGTGCTCACCTCATACTGGTACTCAGTTTTCTGGTTGGCCGGTTACCTGCTTCCCTTCTGGTATCTGATTCCCGGATACACACGCATCGGGGGATATATCGGGAACACATTCCATAGGTAAGGACATAGGCTGACTGGTTACTGTTAAATATGACTGGTTTATGTTCAAACTAAGCAATCAGGTTGGACTGCTTACTGGTATCTGATTCCCGGTTACGCCCGCTTTGAGGCGTACATTGGCAACACATTCCATAAAAATTAGCATAAGTGGAGTGCAAACTGTCTAGCTAAGTACTGTGTTTCTGGCCAGCCGGCTTCCTGCTTCTCTTCTGATACCTGATGCCTGACTACACCCACTTAAGGGCATAAGCAAACTGGTTACACATTTACTTGTTTTTTACTGTTTAACTATTATGCTTGTTTCCTGGCTGGTAGGCTACTTGCTTCATTTCTAAATAACAGCTATGATTTTAGTAATAGGTCACATCAAAACACATTTATACTTGTTGACCGTCAAGCACCTAGCTAGGGCCAATTTGGAATTATGCAGATTGAAATTAGTTCATTGACGAACAGCATATTAACCCCTTCACCCCCTACCCTCCTTCGGTTTTTATTTCAAATTCGGGGTTTTTGTATGACAAAAACTTTGACCTGTCAAAATTTCATTATGCAACTGTGTAATTGTGTTCAGGCAGTTTCGTGCCTGACAGTCTGCCCTGAGTTTGATCAAAACTTGTTTGTAATTTGCCTTCTAGATATTTGTTATGTCTTCCTGTTTGGAATTTTGGCGTCTACATTATTTCATTGAAAAGATCATGCATTTATTAATTTAATTTATCTCCCCCAGACGCCTGTGGTTTTGTGTGATTACTGGATTTATGGGATTAGCAGTGATGGCTGTGGCGATTTTCCTCGCAGTCTCCACCTGGCAGGAAATTGTGGTAAGGCTAACTTACACTATTTTGGCATGGTTTGATTATTATGGGGAAAAGAAGGTGTCTTGCTTTACTTAATTTACTTTAATTTGATCTTAAATATTCTGAAAATTTTATGTGAATGTAAACTTAATGGGTGCATTTGTCCCAAACTTTTTTGAAGTATTAAAGATGCACTTACTTTAACACATTAATGAATACAATTGTTTTAATTTACTGAAAAGGATGAATAAATATGGAAAACAATCAGTCTTCAATTTGAAAGAAAAGTTCAGAAAACATGGTATTTCTACCTTATTGTACGATGGTTGATCTCTATAAAGCTTTTAGGACCCAAGAGTCATATATTTGTGCATTTTCAGCTATTAAATACAACCTAAGTTACAATATTGTTATCAGTTATTAATGTTATCCATAAATTTAGTATGAAGTAGTTAAAGGTTAATCACTCAAAATTTATTTTTGTAAGACATGTGTATGTATTGATTTTAAATACCAGTATCACTTCAATTAGATGCAAAATATATGACACAACTTCCTCCGTTGTTCAGAGTGACGGCTGCCCTGACTGGACGTTTGAGAATGGTTGTTCCCGCCAAAATGTGTACACAGCGTTTATCTTCTCCATCCATGGTCTAGTACTGCTGGTGACCAATATCACCATAGGCTTACTGCTCTACAACTTCAGGATTGAGGTAAAGACTTGTTGTAACATATATATATTATATCTATAACTTCAAATACAGATTTGCTAGTATTTTATATTCATGTCTAGGTTCACCGTTGGCCCAAATTGCCATTTGCGATTAAAAACTAAAGGAGGCCCATAAACTTCAAATTATGCTTGTTTTGGCGATTCCTTGAAATTGAGTTCAAAACTGTACTTTTGCATTATTATCATCAATGTCACAATGACCCAATGTCACAGATACCAACGGAAGCCGGGACTCTATTGATAATCATCTTACCCAAGGCTATAATTATCCATGTGTGCGACAACTGCAGCATGCTTTTAAATTTACAAAATATATATGCCTGACTCAGTTTTCCTGGCTGATATTTATATGTCATAAGTCTCAGAGTTTGAAACTCAGAAAAGTGAATCCTTAAATGTCACAAAATATCTATAAAACAATTATATTCTGAAAAAAGATATGTCAATCACATTATTTTCAACAGATTTACCAATTTATACCACTATTGCTCTTTTTATAGCAATTTTACAATTACAATATGATTTGCAGCTTTTAGTCTCTAGCTCAGACTTAAGACGTTAAGGAATATGGGTATGGATCCTGGGTGTTCAATATCACAATAACCCTGCTGAACACAAAATCCATTAATTTAAAGATATTCACATAAACAACAGTAGACATGTTTGTAATGATGTTTCACATATTTTGAGCAATTACATCCCTCTGGTTAAATTAATAGTTACGGCACCAACAAACTGTTTAAGTGCAGGCGCTTATGTATACTTTCAATCACAAGGGTTGCCGGTGATGAAACTGTTTTGCTTCAATTGTTGTCAAGGACAACATTCAATAAATAATGTTTGGTATAAGTGTATAGAGTTGTAACTTACAAGAACGTTATGGAACAGTTACATCCATTCTTATTATTACCATTCCAATATGGGAATTAATGTGTAGAGGAACACAAAAAAAACACTCTTAAACAGGATAAAAATATTGAGTTATGCGCATGCCCTTTACAAGGGTGTGAACGTTGCATTCACATGCTTTAACTTGAACATCTTCTATTCATGGTCAAGTTCAAGGGTGTGAGGGTGTGTAAGCTTATTTATACTCGCACTCGGGCCTTGCCCATTCGGCGAGTGCTCCGTTTAAGATTGTTAGTCATTTTAAATTTTTTGGAGCATAGTGCACAGACAGAATGTAACCCTGGTTAGAGCTACCCTGGTTCTTTAACGTGCACCAGTGTATAGCACTGTCACACGGGAACCCCATTTAACGTCCCTCCCGGAAGACGATAAGTATTTTTTAGTGATGCGAAGGGGGATCGAACCTATGACCCCTGGATTGATAGTCAAGTGTGTTACCACTAGACCACGGATCCGCCACTCAAGGGTGTGAATGCAAGTGTCATACCTTTGTACTTGACCATGAGGAGAAGATGGTACAAAGCTAAGAAATGGTGTTAATTCACCATGTATATATTTACACATTTATATTTTTAAAACATTATAATAAGTTATCCATTTGCTTCTAGATTGGCGATGTGATTGAACGATACCTGGTTCAGGAGCGCGATATCGAGGATGTAATGAAACTCGCACGCGGCTCCAAGGTCAAGGACAGAAGGACAGCCGCCTACGAGCTCGCAACAATGGCCGCCTCCAGTGATGACAATAAGTTCAGGATAGTGGCTGAGGGAGGGTGAGTGATAATTTATGGAGAAATTTTGAAGCAGTTTCATTTATCCTTTATCTATGTGTGTCGTTTTGCAACATCAATAAACGCTTTTTGAGAGAATGAAATAATATTTGCATCCATTTGAAAATGCTCTTTAATTTCGTTGTTGCAAATCATTCAAAATTATGAAAAAGTACTACACTGCAGTTTTTTACTAATATGAATTACCAAGCTGTTTAAATTCAAAATTGAAATTTTCAGAGAAGTGGAAATATCATATTAAATGATGTAATTTTTTTCCGTTACTCAGACTGGATGTGCTGATAGCAATGTCACTTTGCACAGATGAACCAACCCAGGAATATGCAGTGGAGGCCCTGTCTGAGCTTATTACCATTCAGTCCATACAGGTAGCTAAATACTATTTAGTCTTTGAAGGTAAGGGGACAGACAGGCTAGGGTAGTAGGATAGAACAGGTTTCTTGTCACATGAACATATTTTTGTTATGGTGTGTAAGTTGTTTCATAAAGAAAACATGTGCTATGTGCATTCATAGAAGTGTAAATCTAATTCAGACCACTTTGAATGATTCTTTAATAATAGCATTTATACAAAGTCATATATACCCTTCGATGTTGTTATGAAATTCATTCTAATCAATACTTTGTTTCTGCTCCAGGACAATTATGTAGAAGTGGGTGGGGTAAGGAACCTGACTGCACTTCTTCACTCCCCGGGCCCGAGGGTCATGCAGGAGGCTTCCAGAGCTCTCTACACGATCTGTCAGAGCGACGAGAATCGGCACGCCATGGTTGAAGACCACGGGTAAGATTTTATGTCCGCAATATGAATGTGCCAAGGGCCATATTCAATAAAGTACTTAGATATGAATTAAACTTATGGATAGAATGTGATTGTTTTGATTGGACTTTAAAATTAACTGGCCAATAAAGTGTATGAAATCATTTGAACTTGAAGCACATCTAAAGATAAGGATCACATTAATATTGAATATTGCCCCTGGTCCATTGGCACTGCTTCATTCCCCCAGTACCAGGGTTATGCAGGAGGCTACCTAAATTATCAGTACAATATTTCAAGGTATTTGGAATACACAAACTTTGGTTAAAAACCAAAAGTTAGACTTAAGGCAGCCATAATATTGTAAGTTCAAGAATTTCAGCTTAATGTTATGTCAGTGTTAAAAATCATATTAAACAGTTTTGCTTGCAAAATTTAATAAGTTTTGAACTGACAAATACAACCATCCCTTGGAAATAGATATGATTACTCTACAGAAATATTGATTGGAAAAAAACAACAATTTTACGATAAGTTAGTTCATAAGATCTACATGTATTCCATAAATAATGGCCCTTAAAGTTTCCTGTATCTGCAAGGATGGATGATTTGTGTGAAGGGATATGTTAAAATAAAAACAGCTTACTTTGTATGAATTGAATTTAAATGTAAATATCATAACAATTGTATATGTATTTATTTTAGACTATCTGACCTTGCCCACGCCGCCCGTAACGGGTCCATGGAAACTCAGCGTCTTGTTTCCAGTATCTTCCTGGAGCTAGTATTCAACAGTGAGATACGTGTACAACTCACCACAAGGAACATTCCGGGTAGGATAAATTTGTATTTGCCTTTTATACAATAAGATATGATCAGTTTATTTAAAGATGACAATGAATAACACCAGCAATGTATAGCTTTAAGAATTTGCCATGCATAGTATTAGGTCTGTAGAATAAATTGTGTGTTGCAGGTGAAGCAACTACGCCTCATGTGAAATAAAGTTTCTCGTATTCACTCACTGAAATATATTGTGATCTTACACTGAAACAAACAATTATCTCCAATGCAATCTTATGACAGTACACATGAGGCTGTGCATTCAGTGTATAATGTTCTATTTCAGCCCAGGCATTGGTCCACCTATGTAAGAGTAACGACCCAGAAACTCTGAGATTTGCCCTCCTGACTCTGGAACTGCTGGCTATAGAGAGCTCTGATGTTGTCTGTGCACAGGTTGGCTGTTTTATTAATGGCTTTAGAATATTAGTAACTAAGGAGCATTTTCTTGCATTGCCATTTTTAGCATAACATATATTGCTAACATATTCATACTTATCACTGATTCTGCTTATAATTTTAGTTAGTTAATGGCGAAAGTAACATTCTGCAGTCTGTCATAAATTTCATGCACATGGATACTGATGCAAAAGCTCTCTGGGAGCTATTTTGAACATTGCCATTCCCTTAACGGACATAAAACAATTTTGAAAAATATTTTTTGTTCTCTGACACATACAATGTACAGGAGAAGCAATTTTTTATGTTTTTCTTTTCTTTTCTTTTTTCCAATTTTATTAAAATCAGCTACAATATGTAACACCTGATATCTCTTTAGGAGGAACTACTTGAGATTCTTCTTGACATTCCTGTTCGCATGATGGACAAGAAACTCAACCTGCTGGCCGGAAAAATACTCCTCTATTTTGCTGAGAACAACCAGGTATGGTTTATATTAAACTGTTACATTGTTGAATACTTGTAGACGGTAGTGGGGTTCCATTTTTTCCCATACCAGTGCATGTAAATTTATGATAGACAAATTGTTTTGGGAGGAAAAAAGAGTACCACTCACTATAATCAATAACAACCAGATTTGGTCGTTATAAGTTTTTTTGTCAAGAATGGTCCATTTGAAAATCTACATGAAATATGTCCTGTAAAAAAATGGATTTACTCCCCTATGCATAAAGATTTCTTTGAAAAGCTATTTATTTTAAGTCTTGCCTGAGATTTCATCAAGGATTGTCTAATAACTGCAGCTACATTCTACATCATTACTTCCCTTTATATCTTGATAACCATTAAGTGTTATTTCCCTTTGTTCCAGTCTTGTCATTGAATTATGAATAGGGTGCATCTCAAAAACTACAGCATGACCGTTGCCTTAATTTAAGAGACCCATATACAAATTGATCATCCCCACTCCTTTGTATTCTGATAATTATTAATTATAAAGTGTTACTTCCCTTTCAGCATGATTACCTTCCTTTTTAACTTGATCTCCATTAAATATTCCTTCCCTTTGTTCCAGTCTCGCCAGTGGATGTTGGACATGGTTCACCTGAAAGACTACCTGATGACCTTTGCCCAGACTCGCGACCCCATCCTCCAGAAGGTCGTTGTCAAGGTGATCTTCTGTATGATGGACTCTAAACAACTCAAGTATGTGACACTAACATTTAGTTGTTGTTGTTGTAATTTTTGTTGTTGTTTTTGTTGTTGTAAATTTTGCTTATAATCAATAAATTAATAACTGTTTACTTTTTTAAGAATTCAATTTATTTTCATAGCCTTGGTGTCTTTGGCATATATAATAACATACACATATTTTGACATTTGAAATTTATTAAATATCTAGAACTGATAATTGATCTTTTCTTTTTGTCTAATCTGGCTGTAATATTTTTTATGGAACTAGAAACTAAACCATCAGTTTTGACTTTCTGCACCTATAATAGCACAGACAGAATTGCATCTTGAATAGATTTAATCGGAGTCTGTTTTTCCAGGGACCAGGCTCGCGTGAGGAAACTGGACAAAGTTCTGGCATTCTGTATGGAGAACAGTGCGGACAGAGATGTCTGGGACATGGCTGACCAGGGTAGGTGGTTTGCTTTGTTACAGGAATTGTTTAATTGACTGGTCATCAAATGTTTACCTTGAACCCATCCCCATTTTAAAAATGTTATTGTTATTATTATTCTTCTCATTCTTTTTTATTATTCTTATTATTCCTTTTCTTCAACCAAAGTTTATTCAGAGCGGAACTCGACGCAATTAATTGAAACTTGATACATAGATAGAAAGCAATAAGAAGGCGTGCACCTTGCAAGATTTATAATTATGGGGTACATTATCTAAGGAATTATATCCCCTTGTTCAGTTGTTTTATAATGCAAACTTTGTCCAGACACTAATCAAAAACAGCTGAAAGAATTGAATGAAACTTGACACATATATGTGTGATGAGAAGTTGTACACCATTCAAGAATTATTACTCTGGGGTGCCTTATTGCAGACTTATCTCCCCTTGTATATTTTTTATAATGCAAACTTTGTTTCGCCACTTATTCAAGAAGTACTTAAATATCTATTTTACCGCCGCCTCCTTCAATGTCTCCAATAGAGCTCCCATTTAAGAGATATCAGTTTTTAAAAGTGGCTCTTCAAAACCAACATTTCTTGTTCGATACATGCATGTGTCAAATGCTGATTTTCCTTGTCATTGTTTTTTAAAGAAAGTTTTTGCATAAAAGCTTGTATGACCTCATGATTATTGTTTCTCATCATCAAACCTCAATCTACTTCTTCTCCTGCAGGAATGCAAGTGATCAACTCTAACGAGGACATCTTCCCCACCCTCCCAGTTCTCTCCACCATGGAGAAACTCAGTATGGGCCAGAACAGTGCATTCGGATCCCGGGCTTCACTCAGGTAAATGTTTCTGAATGTATCATATGGCATCATTGAAGTCTCCCAACCTCCCAGTCCCCTCCATCATGGGGAAACTAATACTGGGGCACAACAAAGAATACAGATTCCGAACTTAAGTTAGCATTTCGGAATGGAAGTAGACAGGGTCATCAAAGATCTCCACCCTCCCTGCCCTTTTTACCCTGGAACAACTTAGTACCGGCCACAACCTTGCATATAGATCCTGGGTTTCACTTAGGTTATCGTTTCTGAATGTAAGCATATAGGGCCATCAATGTTCCCCATCCGCCTTGTCCTCTTCACCATGAAACAACTAAGGAAGGGCCACAACAGAGCATATAGATTCCAAGGTTTCACTTACGTTAGCGATTCTAAATGTCATATAAGAAGCATATAGGGCCATCAATGTTCCCCATCCACCTTGTTCTCTTCACCATGAAACAACTTAGGCTTTACTCGAGCATATACAGGTATATAGAGATCTGCGTTTCACTTAGGTTAGCATTTCTGAATCTTAGTATATAAATATTGAAATACTTTACCCTCTATTTCCTCTCCTTGATTGAGAAATAAAGTATAGGCATTCGTATCCCAGGCATCAGCGTATGGCATCATCGATGTTCCCCACCATTCCTGTCCCTTCCAACATTGAGGAACTAATTGTAGACCAAAATATTAGGACCACCCATTTGGCTCCACTTACTTTGAGTGCAGCAGTGAACTGGTTCAAGAAAGTTACCGTACTTAAAATACAATGGTTACTTTTGTTATAATGTTAAATGTCTAATAAAGTGCATTTCTGTTTAAACCTACTAAGAAACCATATGTGTATTGTTTTGCAGGTCTTCTTCCTCCAGTCAGAGTAGCAGGAGAGCTTAGACAGGGGAGATAATTAAGATTCCAGAAGGGAGATTACTATGCAAACAAAGGGACATAATCAAATATCAAAATTATTCTGAACAATGTGATAATGAGGAAGACTAAAGAACTAAGCTGTGTTTAAAGAAAGTGAAATTGAAGGAACATTTTTTGACAGAATAGAAATATTTAAAAGTATTTGTACAGAGTTGTCAGACAAGAAAGAATTAATTAATTAGAGAAGTCAAAGCATTCTACCTTGTACTTTATATTATAAATAGTTATGACGAAGAAACTTATAAAGATTTGTTAATTGTAATTTTACATGTCTGATTTATATGCTATTTTGAGTTATTCTTGTTTTTCTACAATGCATTTATATTATTTTAGTAGCCTTGTTAATAGTCTGGGTTTTTTTTTAAGAAAAGAGGCCTAGTATTGTCATAGTCTTTGAGTCATTCTGCAAAATGATTATCATGGCCAAAACTCAAAACATGTTTAAGCTATTGATATGAAACTTGGTACACATGTTGCTAGAGACAGTTATGACTTGAGTAATTGTTAATATATGCCCCATTTCTGACTGGTAAAAAATCTGACATGTGTTTAAGCTATTCATATGAAACTTTGTACACATGTTGCAAGGGACAGTTATGACTTTAATAATTGTTGATTAGTGCTGCATTCCAGAATGAAAAAAACAGACGTGCGTTTAAGCTTTTGATATGAAACTTGGTACACACTTTGCCAGAGACAGTTATGACTTTCATAATTGTTGATTGATGCCCCACTTCTGAATGGGAAAAAAAACAGACTAGTGTTTGCTCTGATGTTTTTTTCTTTTATGAATGTATTATATTTTTGTCTGTGATAAGATTGACCTTTTACAGTACTTGCATTTTGCATGCATTTACAAATGAATATATTACACTGTGATTGTTTTTAACTTTGATCATTGTTTGATAAAAAAAATGTTTAAATTATTTGGGATTGATGAGAAATGTTTGGTTACTATAGTGATTCATCCATATCAGGAATCTTCTTTTTAACTATTAACATTAATATTATAATTCTGACAGTTTCTATTATTGATTACAAGTAAGTAAAATTTAAAACTAAAATAAAATACCATGTATCAAAATTGGAGAGTATATTAATTCCAAATTT
>NC_069130.1:9362199-9422199 GCF_026914265.1 Mya arenaria | reverse complement strand
ATTCCAAAGCATTCAAATTGTTCAATAATAATACTAATAATTCATAATTATCGAACGTTAGCAACAGAAAGCTGAAATCAAACTACTAAGTTTATCAAACAAGTGATTTAGAAATATATCTTTTAACTTTAAATTTCTCAAATTTCAAGATGCTCAGGAACAACATAAACTTTTTGACTGAATAAGCCGATAATAAACAATCATTGAAGACGGTCATGCGCGGGAAAGCAGGCCTGTGTAATAGTCTGTAGCACTGTTTATGACTTTATTTTAAATGCTGGAATGAGCTGAATCAGGTAGCTCTAACGTTAGAGGCCATATTATTTGTTTATACAAACTAGTTCAACAGAGTTGGCTTAGGTCCTGAAGTAACTTGTACCCCATACTATTGTGAATAGCCACAGCTGTTGTGACAACTCAGGCACAGAATGCTGGAATCAGGGTATGAAACCTTTGATCGTTTCTAAAGCACCAATGCTTTGGGATATCAGCTCAAACGATCTCAATACCAATGTGAGCATAGAACAGTGGAACAGCTACGGAAAAATGTCGAAGGGGACAAAGTCATCCAAAAATTTAGAATAACTTTTGGTATGAATCACAACATGGGTTTTATACCTTGTGTTCTAACAGAAGCAAATCTAAGTAAAAGTATCACAACATGTCTTTATATTTCCCATCGACAGTTTTTCCTCAAAAGTCAAGTGTCGGTTGGCACCTTTCGGCAAAAGTGGTATAGAGGCTGGATACTGGACATATTTTATCGATCAGGTTTCACTCGTGATGTGTCGGGCTATTGCAGATCGTGCAATGTTTTTCAGAAAACAACAAGCAAAGGGACATTTTGGAATATGGCATGCTGGTAAACCATAACATAGGGTCGCCATTTACTCTGTCGGTCCTAGAGTATCGGTCTCGGACTGAAGCAATTTGTTACACATTGATCAAGGCTGACCATGACACATTTCTAGACGTAGTCTGTAGGGTTGAATTCCCAACAAACATACTAATTGCCTCGTCTGTTGTTTAGGACGGGGTAAATATAAATAACCGTCAAATTACGGCGTCACGACAAAGGCTTTGCACATCAACATACTTTAAATGTGCAAATGCCCCGTAACAAAGTCACCCGTTGCCAGGTCGAGAGTCTGGAAAACAGGAAATATTCACAGAAACAAAAATCTGGTAGAGCTTATGCAATGCAGAATAATGAAGAACCGTTCGTGTTAGACAGTAACCCGTTCCATGTTAAAAGCGATGTGACGTTGAGACAAAGGTTCATCTAATGTTGAGGCATGAGATAATCAAACAAGCGCAGTCTATACATAATTTAATATGGTGTTGGTAAAAAGGAATGCCAACGTGGATGATATATTGGCCAATAATAATCCGCCCTTTACCAAAATGGATCTCGGGCAAAGGATACTGGCAATTACCTGTCGTAAGAGATGTCCAGGCATATAACAGAGGCCACCGCTTAGTCTGGGACATACCAGTTTCACAAAATCCCATTTGAGTTGGTCGGTCAATGCAGGACAAACAATCATATGCTGCGGGAATCGCTTGGGGGTTGTAGAAACATGGACAACTAGGTAAATAATGTGCTTGGCCACAGCGAAAAATTGGAAAAGTATATATATATATATATATATATATATATATATATATATATATATATATATATATATATATATATATATATATATACACGCTAGGAATACTGTTGAAACGTAGCAGACCAGTATGTCTCACAGTGCGCAAAACAAATCGAATGGAGATTGGTTATGGAAAAAAATAAAAGAACATAACGTAGGAAAAGGAGAAATAGACTTATCCGGTTTGAGAGAATAAACCAAAATGGTTGTCTGAGCTGGTCGAGGAAAAACACATGAGAAAGCTTTTAACACCCTGAAATACCATGCTTTCAGGGCCTCAATTTTAAGAATGCCCGACTTGGACAATTTACTGATGCCTCGGGCAGCGTTGTTGGAGTTGGCTTGCTGCAGCAACATGAAGATGGTGTGTTTCAAGTGGCATTTACCAGGAAAAAGCTTCTGGCACGGGAACAAAACTGTTCCACGAAAGTAATATAATGTTCAGGCATAGTGTTCCAAGAGTACTTGTTTGGTAGGAAGATTTTTTGTAAACATGAGCAGGTAGTAAAATACATTTTCCTTGTAATATAATTCACAGGATGTTTTCTTGCTGAGTGGGCATAAATAGGTCTGTGCCATTTTGATTTTTTAACACTGGGTTTGTCCCTGTAGTTTTCATAGTATAAATGTATTATTTAAGACATGAAATTAATACAAAGTATGCCTTAGCATTGAATTTAAAAGATAATAACTTTTTAAGATCGATATTGAATGGAGAATGTTGACAAGCAAAAGTTCCAAAATTTGTTAACTGTATTAAAGGACAGTTTCTTGATGCTGATATGGTAGTCCTTCATTATTTAACTTAAAATAATCAATAATTTTGTGAAAACGATTTGTGCTGTTTTATACCTAGTTTAGGTTCATCATTCGGTAAAAACAAAAAAAATCTACCACTTACTGGAAAAATAAAACATTACGTGTGTCTTGATGCTGTCCATGTTTACGGTATATAAATCATAGATCTATGTTATGTTATTGTAATAGGAAGTGACTGGTCTGAAAAAATGTTTCACAATGTTGTGTGTGACACCATTGTTTATCTTGTTTAGGTAGGTAGTGATCCTTGTCTTTAAGACAGGGAAAGAAACATGACTGGGCTAAAAACGTTTTCAGCGACAAACCGTGCACTTGCTTACACGGCCTGTATATGTAATTGCTCTAATTGAGCATTGTTCGCCTGTCGCCACCTATATTCAGCTATCGGCTTGGATTAAATGGATAGATTGCTACGCAACTGAGTTATTATCCCATGATTGTAGCATTTTCTTAGAATTTTAGCGATTTTGCTTCAATACACAATTTTATCTTTCATGTTTGATGTGTCTCTTAATATTTTCAACGTTTTTATGACTTTCAATTTGTATGCGCTCAATTAACTTAAATGTAACGATTAAATTACCAAATGAGATATATAAGTTTCTTTATGTGTTCGATAATAAACTTTGAGCAGTATTTAAGAAAACCAAATTGATCTGAATTACACCAGGTTGTATAACCAATCTACTTTCGACTTCATTTGTATACTATTTTAAGAGAGAGATAATAGCGGAAAACAGTTACAGTGCCTAACGAGAACATTGTTTGAAGCAGTTGCCCGTTTCAATCGGATATCTTAGTCGTAAATTTACGCTGCTTAAGAGTGCTCATGAGCAACCGTAGAGTTACGTAGAGCTACAGGCAAGATCTATACAAGAAATGTTTTTACGATTTGTGTTTAAGGATATAAAACACTAAATTGTGGTTTTTGACCCCAACTCAATCACAGACACAGGTTTATGAAAAATTATCCGCATCAACATATGTATATAATACAATGTTGATACGCGTGCAGAGCATTGTTTTTTGGAAATCGGAAAAAGGCAGTGCGATAAATTCGTTGTCAAAGACAAAAAATATATATGGTGTTATCTTATAGTGTTTGATATTTGAATGGTTAATGTATAGAATTGTCTATTTACACGATCAATAAACATTAAAAATTTGTTTTCATACATGAAACTAAACTTTCAAATTCTCAAAACCTAAATCCAACACAGGTTGTTTTATGCCAGTCGTTAAATAAAAGATTGACTTCATTTATTACTATGACGCAAAACAAACACGTACAAAGCCTTTAATAGAGATTCAACTTTTGTGCGCTTCTCATATTTTGCAAAACTATAGATAATATACTATAGTACTGGGGCGAGGATTTATATAAAACAAGACTATAGGTATGGTATTAAATTCGTTAAGATTGATGCTTTAAACCTGTGGACTTACTTTGTTTTTCTTCTTCGGAAAGTGCTGGGTCATTTTTAAGAATTTGAATCGTCTCCATACCAAGCCCATTTTCAAAATCATTCCAAATCATTGTTATCTGCAATTAGAACGATACAAATGGGATACATTTATATTTTTAGATGACTGTTTAACATTTTATTCATGTTTTCATGAACGTGTTTGTACATAATAGCTTTTCAAGCAAATGGAACATGTGCCCATTCATTTTGTTTTATAACTTGAAAAATTAGGCTAGGGATGAACACAGTCTTTATCTTATGTTATCTTAATAAGCACATTGACATCACAAAACAACATGAAATGAAAATCAGCAGCGGGATTCTGTTGTTTAAACAGTTGGCAATACTTTCACACATGAAACCATCAAAATCGACGTTTTAGGGGCTTTTGACCCACTGATATGACGATAGCGAGTAGACAAACGATAATTCCAGTTACATGCATATGGAGCATGCTCAATGTCACTGGCGATATCTTAGCCTCATCTATCTCTTACTTTGTGAAACAGAAATACAACGAGAGAGAAATAAATAGAAATTGAACGTATATGAAAGTACAATCAAAATCAATATTTAATAGATTTATTCATTAGTACTGCATACTCCAACAAATTCTCACAAAAAGTGCACACGAATCCATAAGAAAGTATTTCTTTTAAATTGTCAGCAATAAAACAAAACATGGCATCTTCATGTACATAATTTAAGTATGTTCTCATGTATTGAGCTATGTCAAAGTAAAACACTTTTGGAAATCGTTCCTTGGTAATTGCCTTCAAGATATGCATAATCGAGCTTATAAACAATGCCATAGAAAAAGAGTTTGAGTGTACTTTTATTAAAAGGAAATTTCTGCTTATAGTATGGAAACGTTTTTTTGGGAATCTTAATTTGAAACCTTTGTCTTAATTCATTACTATAAAATTGAATGTAAAATAACACAACATTGATAACAATAAGTGTACATTTGGAAGTCCTAATGAAATTCCATGGTTGCAAGGAGAGGATACGAATCAAAAATAACAACTAATGTTTTCACATCCGTTTTAGATGTGCAATAGTATAGTATATTTCAAACAATCAATGCATACACCTTTATCATGTTTTACAGCGGGCAATCATTTGAAACCCAACATTTCGTTAAAGTCTTTCGCTGTAGGGCCAACCGATGGAAAATGGTGAATGTTCTCTAATATTTCCTTTTCAGAGATAAATAAGAAAAACAATATTAATAAAACAAATTTGGAATAACTCTGTATTGTGTTAAATGTCAAAATCTGCTCGTCAAAAAATGGGATACATGAAAAAGTCTGGATTTTTATGAAAAGGATTATCGATACATATGTTTTAGCAAAATAGTTTTCTTGTAAAATAATACACAGTTTAGATATTCTATCCTTTTGAGTATTTGTGAAGATTAATGCAAGCCAAATTAATTATCAGTATAAAACAGAAGCCCGATAAAAAGAAAGAGCTGAAGAGAAATGCATGATTACTACAGTTTAACACCGACAATCCGAAATCGTTGGGCCCAAAAATTCATTTTAGAATAGTGATATTTCGGATTAACAATTTTTCCGAGAATGACAGTGTTCGCGAATTATAGATGACGTGAAATATTAAGTCGTGAATATAGCAATATCGGTTACACGTTATCAATATGATACATTCGGTTTGAGTGATCTTTAGTTAACAAAAATATTTGTTGATTTATTGTTTAATAAATGACAAATAATTCGTAATTATACTTTATTATTAAAAGAACATAAAACATTTAAAACAAAATGACAGCACATGTATGCATTCCGAACATAGCACAGTTTATAAAGAAACATGTTCAAATAGCACTTAAATTACACGCTGTTTACTCAGTATCATTCGTTTTTTTACTACAACATGTATAACGGTTCATTGGCACTACAACCTATTTATTGTCACCACAACGTATACAAAATCGAACAAAGTACAACTACTATAGCCTTAAAAGGTCTAAAATTTGTAACGAGGCGTGCCTTTTGTCAATAAAAAGCTAAATATGTCTCTGAGAATTGATAAAAGGTACGGAACGATAACACAATTATAAATTTTACGTTGTCAGCATTCAGCTCTTTCAAGATTTACAAGTTCTAGACGATCAGACTTTGATTTGTGTTCTGAACTTTTACTTTTAAAACGCTTTTAATCCAACGTAAAACTCCATCCATGTTTTTATTTTACTCTTATAAACCTCTGTAAAGGAAAAAAAGAGACCATACCACGTGACCTCTACGTCAATATTTCATTAATGTGCATTTTCAATGGAAACCGCGCTGGAGCACTTTCAGCCAATAACAAAATATTGTTTTGTCCATGACTGTCCGCTTTGAGTCCGGTTGCCACTGATTACAAATGATTTTAATTGTGTAAATCAATGTACACTGTCCTCAATTTGTATGAATAAACGGATGTGTATTAGGCTTGTTGTGAATGAAAATAGTCAGCAATTGTAAATAGATAATCGTGTTACCCATTAAACAATTATTTGGGTTGTTTCTCTATGTTGGGGATGGGATGGAGGGGGTAAGCCGTTGATAATTAATGAAAGGAAAACAGAAACTTCATATTCAATCTATTTAAATGGGTATTACCTCTCCCTGCGCATACTCCCGAAGAACTTGCTCATATTCTTGCCTGATCATGTCGACGTCTCGTCTGAATTTCCTATAGCCCCTGGGTACTTCATAAGTCTGGTTTTGCAATCCTGTTTTCAAACCACTGAGAGACTTCAAACTTGAAAGTTCTGTTGAACAATGTTCCTCTATTTCTTTATTGTTTTTACATTGCATTTTCTGCCAGATTAGGTCCAGTTCCTTCTGTAGATCAACGTGATGACATATGTGAATAATAATAAAATAAAATATACAGGGACAACCCAAGTAGTCAAATAGTTGAAAACCCCCCACTACATTTAGGGTAGATTAAAGGCACATGGCAAACCCCAAAAGACACTTAACGAGTGTCACACAAAAGTAGAAACAACATAGACAGATCACACATGCATCACACAATCTGTATCAATAATGTCATAATTAAGAGTAAGTATAAAACACGTCGGAGAATGACACTCTACTCGTTTCCGTATCTTAAGCCTCTCTTTGAAACCTTTACCAATCACGCGCGCAATAGACAATAGATACAACAGGGACAAGCTAATATACCGATGAATATAACACGTATACCCTTGTTTAACGGAACATACTAAACAACGGGCTTCTCACGAACTAAACGTTCATACACAGGGTTGTTAAATCGGTCTACGAGCGTTTAATTGTTTAATTTATTTGGATGGAGACCGACAACCTTATCTGAACCTGCATAATATTTAAGGGAAATACAAACATTGAGACGTGTATGTAATGAAAGCGAACCATCACCTTTTCGATTAATATGTTTAATTCTCCTAAATGGTCCTGAATTTAGTAGGAGTCTCATACAAACCTCGGTATATATTTCGACGACATTGGCAACATCTTCGACAGCATTTTCGCCCATGTATATAAGTGCAGACCTCCGGGCTTTTAAATAATGCGCATGCAAAATAGTTGCTGGAATGGGCAACAGTATACGGTCCATGCGCAATTGAAACATAGATAGACATTCCTTCTTCACTCTTTCATTTTCTAATTTGGCAACTGCTAAAAATGCTTTGTCAACATCAGGCACATCACTCTTTGCAAGATCTTCCACATACTGTCTGGTAAGCTGGGCGAACACTGAAATATTTATAAATTAAACTTAAACTTTTGTCATGATTCCAAAACAAGAAAAAAAACCATAACAGCAAACAGGTAATCATTAGTTTTAACAATTACTCAAGAAAAGTGATTTGCTCCAAAAACAGTCTTCTTTGAAATATCGATCATATCAAAAAATCTTTTGAATAAAAAAAACCTTTTTTAGAAGTCTAAGAACATGTACGATTTTTGATAACTGTTTATGTTATCTGGTAAAAGGAGTTGATATGGAGATTTAATTTGAGTATTTTGTTGTGATAATGGGACCTTGAACACCCAGAAGTAATGTATCTTGGATGTAAGATCGGGTCTGAAACTACTCAAGAATCTCCTTGTTTATATACGTGTTCTCATCAATGGTCTCTGCAATAATTTCCTGCCAGTGACATACATGTTATGCCAAATATAATCAGTATATTTATCGATTCCGAAGGTCCACAGACAAGAAATACTAACAATATGGACAAAAACGATCAAACTTTATAACAAAGTTAACAATCATTCTTTTTTTTAACAGACAGGAAGTGCTGAACCATTCATTTATTAATTTTATCTATATTATATTTATCTATATCTATAGATGAAATTAATAGAAAGAATGTTTTACTAACTTGATCCGTTGACTGATTTGCTAACTTGAAGTTGCTTTGGTTCCTGGCTGTATATATATGACACGAACATTGTGACAACGTCGTTAAATTTTTGTGAAAGATCTTGAAATTCAAGGCTATCGAGGTTTTCCAAAATTTCACCGTCTCCTGGAACGGGGAACAAAAAACATTTCCGTTTGTCCTGCGGAAAGAAGTCCCGGATGCAATCAAGCTGCTTGTTCAAATTACCACCTTTTCCCCTTTTACTTTCCAGGAATTCTTCAAGGTATTCGTCCGGTTTAACCTTTCTACCATCTTTGATCAATTTTAGCGAAAAGTCTCTCAAAGCGAGCACAAACCCGGGTAGAACACATTGCAACAGAGTATTCTTTTCATCACATCTTTCCCCAAAACGGATGTTTTGGGACATTTGAGACACAAATCTGCACCATTAAGGTTAAATTAGCATGATGAGAGTTTAGATTTTAGAAACTGATTCTGGTTTGATTACAGCTCTTAGGTGATATGACCTTTAAGTTCTTTTTGGATAAAAAGCAGCACGCGTGTCCTTTCGAGGGGCCAATATAACGTATCCCTTCAGGACTAGAACCCACTACCACTTAGGCGAGTCGCTGACACATTGAACATTCTCACCTTTAACCTCAGTATGGCATGGATACATGATAAAGATAGATCTGACCAATTATGATGTGGACTTTATCTAAAATATAGACTGTTACTTTGATAATGTTTTATTCTATGTTCATGTTTGTTTTGAATTTGAATATTCAATGCTTTTATTTCATTTTTCTTTCAAATACTGAAGATGAACAAGTTTGGGAATGATTGATTTTAACTTAATTAAATATTAATTTAATATTGAGACTTTGACTAACTTATTACAGAAAAAATAAACCAAAATATCAGCACATTGCCGACTTAAAGCAGAGTGATAATGTGTTGGTCAATCTTTATAGAGCTATGATCTTTTGAAAAATGTATTCAGACTCAAGTGGCAAAACTGCTAATCTTCACTTCATTGGTAGTTTCTTTCTAACTGAGTTTAGATAATGACATTTGCTGTATTTTGTTATTATATAATTTATCTACTATACACGTTTATTGTTGTGAAAAGTATGACTTTTAGATGTTTGTTTTTGTTATTTAATAAATGTGCTTTTCTCAGACTCTAACGTCATCATTCTGACTTTAAGACTATGGTTCAGAAAACTAAATTATTGTTTAAAAATATATATAACATACATGTTGACATCAGATGTGTGCCTTACTATATAGCATGTAATTTGTTACAGATACAACACTTTCAATAATTTTTGCTCCTGTAATAGTATTTCAACAACAAAAAAACCTTGCCTTCCGTGTTTGGTCTCAAACTTGGACTTAAATATATATATAAAGATTGGTTTAATTCATACCATATTTTTAAGTTGTGTTAAGATATCTATCAATATTTATATGAAAAACTACAGAAACAAGCTTATTCGTCAAATTTGAGAAGTTTCTGAGGATTTTAGTAGAATGGAATGGAACATTTTCATTTTGTATATACGTTTTTTCAATGACATGAAATTTATGAAATTTTGGGTTTAATCAAATGAAATATTATGTAAAAAGAATTGGAAAATCAAAACTACCCGGGTAAGTAGATATATTTTGTGGAGTTTGGTGGTAGTTACTATGTATTTATCAGTAAAAGGATACGTGAGTTTGTTGACGGCCTCCTGGTCAAACGCTCCTTTCATGTTGTACACGAGGGTACTGCACAGCAGTGTAGCGAGGGTGAAAATGCGGTGGTCGTGGGTAGAATCCTCCTTCAGTCATGAAAATAGAAGAAACAGATTGTATTGACTTTCACTGATAAACCTGACCTTTTTACTATATTATAAAAATATTAGATTCATCCGAATTTTAGCATACACCATAAAGGCAGTTGGGGTTACTACTTTGTGCCTCAAACTACCTATTCCACCGCTTCTAGTCTTTATCAGGTATTTCGTCAGAGAAAATAAAATGCGAGATTCAATCTCAAAACATTACATAATTCCCACCGTATTGACATTTGTTTGGTATAACACAAAAGGTAGGGATCAAAGATATTTTTATGTGCCTAATCGACATACGTCATGCAAATATTTATGGTAAGATTGCTGATGTAAGATGTATGTGGAATGAAAATTTACCAGTTTTCAACCTTTAAGAATGGTCTAGCATATAAGTAATGTTTTTATATAAAACGGCTTAAACTAGTGTGTAATTGTTAATGCAATGGTTCTCAGAATGTTGATGACAGCCTCTAATTGTGTCACATAAAGTGAGATTGCGTTTCAAACATTGACGACACTGTTGGCTTATTGGCAACATTTAGGTTTATGATAAACCAAGATATGGAATGGTGATTGTTCCGACAAAACCATTCATACATCTGGGTTTCTGATACAAAAAATAAACATCGGATGTAAGTGTATAAAGTTACCCATACAGGAGACGACTACTATTCGGCAAGTAGTCAAGGTAATAAGGGTATATTAGCAGGTTTGTTGTTGTTGAGGATGGTCTTCTCCATTAAAGAATCCCGAAAACGACAATTAAAAATAAAAAAAAATATGTGAATTGTTAGCTGATTTGGCTTGGTGTTTCAAAAACATTTAAAATCAATAAAGGCATATTGATAAGGGCAATCTTGAGAACGCCATGAAAGCTCACAGGATGCAGGTCACAAACCTGCAAAGATGTAAGCAGGGATATTTGGTTTCAGTGCATTGGGCATAACATTTGGCGTACTTGTATAATATATATTATATTAAGGTGATAAAGAAAATTAGTCTGATGCCTCTTCACGGCAATTTTGGAATTGAGAATCGAATGTCTGTTCGAAATCATTAGATAAATAGAGGATCTCAAATGAGTGTTTATTTTGTATTAAATTTTAAAACGAGTTCATTTAAAAACGATTAAAACGAAGCTCTGCAAAATAAACACTAATTTAAGATTTCATTTATAACATAACTCATTTACTGTCGAAATATAGGTCAAAGCTTCTTCAATACAGCATAGATTTTGATAAATGTGCACAAGGACATTACCTCCGTGAATTGGAGCATCATAAATGTTGTGAAATCCACCTTAAAAAGTGGGATTTGATGTGGAATAAGTGAGTGTGACAGTGTGTGAACTTGAGCATTGCTAGCGAACTGTCAAGAATGAGCATTTTGCAAGAAAGTAGACAGGGTTTTTTCACTGGAGTTCAAGATAATGCACATTTCCTTCTGTTGATTTGAATTAATGTGGCTATAGATCTTTATAGATGCGATGTTCTTATGTACCAATGTTTGCATAATCTGGTTCGCAGGAACATTGTTGTCATTCAATTTCTAGACGAGGTATTTTCTGACGCTGTAATCAGGAGGTGTTGTTTTTTTAAGCCCAGCCTTCTTCACCATTTCGTTTCATCGTGGAATTGAGTTTGTAAACACCGACATGATTTCTTTTGTAACATCGTTTCTAATGTTTGTTTACATTTTTTTTGACAGCGCGTATGAATACATTTTTTTTGTGATACGGTTACCTAATTTGCATAGTTATTACACTAGTTATATATAAAAAGGTATTGCATGGGGTTATATCACTCCTGCGCCGTAAGTTATGTTATAAAATTGCGTCAAACATAAATTTATATGATTGTAGGTTAAATCATCAGGTGCAATATTACTGTTAATTTAACAAGACCCATATACAGCATTTATGGAGGAAGGTTTGAATATGAATATATATTCTCACTATCCGTTTTATCAACAGCTGCATTTAAAGAAAACTTTCAGAAGAAGTATAAGTAAAGCAGGACGCCCTTCTCAATACAACACTCGAAGAGGTATCATCCACTGTGGATGAAAATTAATATGTGCGCATGTTTAGCATCGGGGGTTCTTGTAAGACGCAGAGATCCTTATAAAGCTATTTACATACTCCTTGCGTAATGGAGAACATAATCAACGTCTTAGCATCAGATTTATATTGACATATGAATCTGTTTATGTAATAGGAAACAAACTTTTGAAGTTTGTCCATCTGCAACGGTAGTAATTGAATATTTATCAAACTTGCATACGAAAGGTTTGGATACTGTTGTCTAATTACATCAAGGACTCCGTTATTATATACTGGTATAAATTTAGAAAAATCGTCTTCCGATAGGAACCGTCCACTTGGTAGAGTTTACTTGGATTGCTCTATAAACAGGCACCAACAGAGACAAACAGACATTTATGAAGTAAACTAAGGTTTAAAGACTTTTGGAACGTTATAAACTGTAAAAGATTTATCACTGAATGGAAACTACTGGGACATTCTCAGTAGCTAAAGCCTTAACGAAAAACCTTCTTAAAAGCGTACGATTACGGATACTCAATTAACTTAATTACGTATAAAACAACACTGACAGACCACGCTAAATCATGTTTACATCCACGACGCTTACTTCTTTCCCAAAAACAATGACAGTTTTGCATGCAGTAAGAACTCAGCAAGTATCAGGTCTCATGAATAAGCATCACGTCAGGCAATTAAAAGTCCACATTCACATTTAATAAACATTGGATGAGAAAATATGGCAAAGTTTCATCATGATTGAATGAACAATTCTTAAATCATTGTGTATACCATTTGTTCCAACACCGATTAAACCTACGTATGTGGCTATTTCGACACAAACATGAAACTTTTACCTTTTCGGGATCTCCCAATCCCTCCGTATCCAAAAGAATGACAACCGTGTCGTTTTGCACGGGATGAGCTACACACCTGACCCAGATGCCTTTCGTCATTAACTGTACTGTATCGCCAAGTGCAAACCCTAAAGTGTCCATGTTATTATAAAACAACCTAAATAAAACGTTTATTAGGGAACACTTAGATTTTAAAATGTGTTTTCTTTAAGACAACTGAAAACTGTTAATGTGAAATTTCTTATCAAGATATAGATCGGGCCCACACAACGGAAATACTTTTTTGCCGACAAGCTTCATGAAGGGTTTAAGCAATAATAATATTATGATTATAGCCGCATGCAGCATCGTTGTCAAAAGGTATTTCACACGAAAGAAGAGACTATGTATAATTCATGACTGAGCGCAAACACCCATACGTATGAAAAGGGGTGTTTTACGGCCAGTCAATGTACATATTCTTCACCAGAATACCCTTCTATTATATTGTACCGATTTACCATGCATCAATAATAAGCAATATACATTTAAAGTACCAAATATGATATTATGGCTAAAATGCTGAACGGAATTCGTAAAATAAACAATAATACCTTTATCTCATTAACAATCTTTAATCGTTCGTTATCGTACTATAAGATAGATTTATCAAAAAATACCTCTTTTGCCTGCAAGTAGATTCATCAAATAAGACTTTCCAGTTTTATAAGGACCGGCAACAGCCACAATGACACATGGTTTGTCTATGCAGGAAATCTCCGCTAACACGTTGTCACATATTTCTAGTTTATCTTCTGCATTTGTGCGTATAAGGCACTGAGGTTCTTGAAAGACCGTTGAATCATGCATCGATAAATACCTAAATAAGTAACAATCATTTAGACGCTTTCTGATGTGTTTATATTGTTAATATATTGAACGAAATATTCGTTCGAACGCCTTTCATTAATGCTTGTATCACTGGGAAGTATCACGTGGTGTTTAAAGTACAATGGACGCACAAAATGGCCGCCCAAATTGTCTCTTGTATCAAGCTTGAGGCCAAAACAAATAAAAACGAAAAGCACGTACGCAAATCCGTTTACAAGGGTGTGTGTTCTATGCGCCTTTTTTGCAGATCCTAAATAATCAGTAACAATGAGTATACCCAAGAGTTCTGTACAGGCGCAACAATATGTATATTTTTGTAAGTATACACCGGAAAAAAAAATGAGATAAAAATATTCTGACGAAGTGATACACATTTTAATTCAACTTCTAAGAAAATATGTTAGTTAGCTCGCCAAAGTCTTGCAAATGCTTATTTACTACAAATTTCTTAAACTTGTTGCATAAAATTGTTTGTCATTTGACGACTCCCGACATATCCTATATCATTTTTAACACTCCATTGCATTTATTTCTAGTAGTTGTCGCAGTAAACTTATGACGCAAAAACTTTCAAAACAGGGTTTCCGATATTTTAAATTTGAAAACTTTCTCTAAATTTGTTAATGGTCATTATAATCTCATATCAAAGTACAATAGTAGTCTTAAATCGCTCATTGCTGATAGTATTGCTCATCCCGATTTTTATGGTGATGTTTAAAAAGAAAATTCGAATTTTTTTAATGTTTCCAGCAGGCAGTTGGGCAGATAGACTTAATGAATTACTTGGATTTTATTTAAACCGTGGATATAAAGGCAATATTTTGAAGAGCACTTGCCTTCTTGTGTTTGAAGATGAATACCTGAAACAAAATATTGGGTTGAATATAGCATCCTTTCATAACTAAACTTTCAGTGCTTTGATTTTTATGAAGAATTTGCTAATTCATGTTATCTTTAAAACCGTTTTGGGGGGACACGTGTTGACTGACTCCGAGTGTTTTGGCTGTGACTTAAATTTCTTAAAATATTGTACGTTTTCAAATCATTTGGAAGAAGAGAATAGCATTTACTAGTCGCTTTTATTTTTAATAATGTTTTTCTTTATTTGTTCCCAGTTTTAGTACAATGATGCTTTTTATTATGAAACTCTATGATCACACAGTCTTAAACCTTTAAAGGAGGACTGTGTGTGAAGCTTTTGGTTTCTAACGATGACTGCATCGTATCTTTGAAAAGTATTTGCATTAGGTGCTCTGAATTGATTCCCTCCGTCTGCAGATAGAGTTGGGATCTCTAATCATTGAAGTACTTGGGGTTTACCTTTTCGTTTTTTATTATTATTTGTTTTATTGATAAGTTTCCTCAAGTTAATGCATACTTTGATAAGAGTTATCTTTTGCGTTTTATCTTTATTAAGGATTGTTGGGATAAGAGTGAGGTTTGTGCACATAAACTGGTTTAAACCCTCAGTAAATTTACGTTTTACTGACTGTTCCAAGGCGGTACCTAACAATTCTTGATATACATACCAATTATATATATATATATATATATATATATATATATAGTATTTATGCACTGTGCTGTTTGTAGAGTTGTGTGCTGTTCTATGTTTCTTGTTTGTGAATTTGTGTTCTATGTCTTTGGGGTTGCCAATTGCCACTAAACCGGGTTTATGTTTAAACGTTTTGCTACTGAGCATGTTTCTGTAGCTTTTTGCATATATTTTGTATATCATAATGGTAAGTGATCATATTGTGTTACTCACTGTGATGTTTTTGCTGGAAGAGTTTGTACTTTTGTAAATAAATCCGTTTGAAACGTTGCTCTGTAGAAAAAAACAAAACATTGTTTCGTTTAGATATAGGCCGGGACGGTTCTTTACAAAAATGTAATTGTCAATATTTTGTAAACAACTATAGAAACAATCTCAGTAGCCATAAGTTTAAACATAAACCCCGTTTAATGGCAAAGGTTAAACGCCAAAAACATAGAACACAAAAACAAAAAATCACAAACAAGAAACATGGAAAATCAGGACAATTCCCCACGAACAATACAGTGCATATATACTATATCAAAAACTAAAAACTATGTATGTTTATCAAGGATTGTTAGGTATCGCCTTGGAACGGTCAGTAAAATGTTAATTAACTTGGGGTTTAAACCAGTTTGTGTGCACAACCTCACTCTTAATCTAACAAATTGTCTGTTTTTGAATACCCTTTCATTGCATCTACACTTTTTGCGATCAACGAAACAATTCATTTTGTAGTACCCGGCCAGTGACGACTCAATAATCAAGTAAAGCCACTCACTAGTACTATTACAATATTTAAGAGACATTTGATATGGTCTTTGGGTGATTGATTTTGAAAAGTGTAAAGTTTAATTTTAAAAAGACAGACTTGTAAATACATCCTGAATAAGTTCGATATAGGCGTATTGATAAATTGGACGAAAAGTACCCGAATAAGCTAACGTTTACGCAGACAGGACATACAACTACCCGAAAGACATTCATACATATATCTCAAAACATGTTAAAACAATAATTGTCAAAAGTACGGAGGCATAGCCCTGAATCTGTGAGTTCATTTCTTCCCTGTCTTCCACTATGTTAATCGTGTGCTATTTCCCACGACGAAATAAATTATTGCCACGACTTACTTCCTCGTTCTTGCGACTTAGTCATCTCTAGATCAGTTGCGGATGCGTGATAACTAAGTCTTAATATCGAGAAAGGAAGGATAAACAAAATCATACATGTCACCACTGTGTCACCGTACAAAGTATATACAAAATGTTGCTTTGGAATACAAGCCATATTAAATCAGGCTCTGTTACAAAGCTGATCGTAAATAATTATAATAAACATAAATTATGAGTGTTCTTAATATGTACTTCATCTCACCCGACTAGAGAAGTTGTTGATTCTACAAATCTTTTCGATCGGCCTGAATATAAAAAGTAAGACAACAATTTTAAAAGTTAATTTTATTGCCATAATGATCTTGGTATAAATTATATACATTATACATACATATAATTTATCCTCATCTGTATTATAATTTCTAATATGTAAAACACACAAACACACACGCACACACACGCACACGCACACGCACACGCACACGCACACACACACACACACACACACACACACACACGGGCGCACGCAGGCGCACGCCCGGACTACACACCCATATATGTGTACATAAATATCACGAACCTGTGTTTTTTAGAGATGTAGCTTTTCTCGCACTGTCAGTGTTTTTCTGAAAATATCAATTTGTATATGATAAATGTTGATACATAACATTTCCTGATGGTAATACATCGTGTAAGAATTCAGGCGTGTTAGCATTGTAAATAAAATGTGTACTCGCTGATGATGCGTCGCCCTTAAAACAAAATGTGACACATGAAATATTACATAATTTGTATTGGTATATAGGTTATATTGATATTTTGTCAAAAACATCCTTTGCAAGCAAACACACAAGTTTGGTTTAATTAAGTTATAATGTGTGCATGTGGACTTCTTGAAATCATCTAAACGCCAACGGTTTGTAAAAGATAGATGAGTGTTTCCAATTTAACGTGCCCAATTGAGTGAATTTATTTACTTGCCTTTTGGTTTCAGAATGCAAAATGTACGGTTGATATATTTCAAGACTTTCTAGGTCTGACATCAAAATGTCCCACATATATTAGAATAAAAAGCAAATGTCTGTTTTGTGTTGGGTAAAGGGGTATTTAACTGTTATGTATTTCGACAAGCTAACGAGAAAGGTTTAAAGACATAACTTTGCAATAATAATCTGAGTAGTATTGACAATATGGAAAACTACAATTGACCAGTATGAATCACTCGCAAGGGGCCGGACGTATACTATGCATACTGAATTCGGTAAGCGAAATAATCTGGTTTTCACGTAGACAAACAAAGGATTGAAATAAAGAACGACACACTCTGTTAGTACTTGTTTATTTAAAATTATATTGATATTTTAGCATGCCTATTAAATCATAACATATAACAATACTCGATACACCCATTTTGCGTATTACAAGTAAGTACATGGGAAGAGTGATTGGAAGAGGATATTTGATTTAAAGTGGTTTTCATTATTTACTTGGTAAATTGTATACAGCTAGTCGTAATGTGTTACGTTTTATTTAATTCTTGTTGCTAGTTTCAATCCATTTCACCGTCGTTTTCTCAATAAGTAGTTTGCCATGTAATCCGGTTCTTTGTCAGATGAAATTGAAGTTTCATCGGGTACCCTATAAAATTTGCTGGCTCTCTGGTCACAAATATGTAAACATGTTTTGTTTCTATCTATTGCGTCAGTATGTGCTGCGTGTATGTTCCATGTAGAATACATACATGTAGAAGAAGTATAAAAAGGAATGGATTTACCCACGTTTCTTGATCAAGAATGTATTGACTTTGAATAACTTCGCAAGCTAATGAACAAGAGGTAGAATTTCTGCACAGACTGTGTACATCTTCACTTTGCAATAAATCAATTTTAAAAATATATTGAAATACCTTTCAGTTGTTTGCAAGTTATGTATTGCGCTGTGCAAAACTTTGCATAGCCATCAACCAATCCTTTAAGTGTTAAGTAATTTCTTCCAGTAATATCTTAGTTGTACGTCAGACAAATTTGTTTGAAGAAAATCAAAACATTAGTGGAGGAACTTTTGCAAATAGGTGCCCAAGAGTGATTTTTTTCTGCATTGTGCACAACTTTAGATTGCTATCTATCAAAGGTCAAGTTTCATCATTTTCTTCTGATTGTTTGAAATGATGCGACAGACATTTCTTTGAAATAAATTCAAAGACCAAGATGAACCATATGGCTCCATAAGTTATTAATCTGGCGCTGTTTGCAATTTCACATTTTCATCTAAAAATGTTTAAAAATACAATTAATCTCTTTAAAAAATCGAATAATGCCTGAGTTACAATTCGTGCAAGGAGTACAACTGCACATTGCCATTTATTTTTGCTCAAACTTTCA
The DNA here is from genome assembly GCF_026914265.1 of Mya arenaria. Classification (NCBI taxonomy): domain Eukaryota; kingdom Metazoa; phylum Mollusca; class Bivalvia; order Myida; family Myidae; genus Mya; species Mya arenaria. Next base: position 9,403,251 of record NC_069130.1, on the reverse strand, counting down.
CTAATCTTTTCAAGTATTTTTCGAGTCGTGACTTGGACAAACATTGGACTAATTATAATAACTAGATATTGCTATTTTGAAAAAGCGCTTTTCTTCCCCATTGTGTGGTCTTAGATGAGAAATAATAAATGATGAACATGGAAGTTATACTTTTGGACATGACACGTTCAAGCATATTTGTAATATACTGGTCATGCCCTACCTGCATAGTTCTGGTAGCAAGCATGCTTCAGTTATTGAGCGGAAATCGTAAGTTTACCTCAAGGTCATCTTGACCTTTGTTCCTACTGGCCTTAAAGTAAATAGGGGTCTTTTATTACTCATGACCAACTGGTATAAACAGTATGAAGCTCCTTGTGGCAACCATTCTTAAGTTACTGAGCGGAGACATATGTTATACCATATGGTTATTGTTACATATACCGTGACCTTTACCTTTGACCAACTGACCAAAAATTAATAGTGGTCTTCAACTAGTCATGACAAACTGGCATACCAAGTATGAAGTTCCTGGTAGCAAGCATTCTTGATTAAATGAGCGGAACCATTTTAACCTCATTTTCACTGCGACCTATACCGGGACATTGACCATTGACCTACTGACACAAATTAATAGAAGTCATTAACCAGTCATGACCAAATGGCATACTAAGAATGAAGTTCCTGAGTGCAAGATTTATTACTGGAAACTCTTTCCCCTAAAGGTCACTGCGACCTTGACATTTGACCTATTAATCCCAAAATAAATAGGGGTCATATACTAGTCGGGATAATTGGCATATTAATTATGGGGTTCTTTAGTACTTTAGTTATTGAGCGGAAGCCTTTTTTTCCCTAAAAGGTCACTGCGACCTTGGGTTATCTAGTAGTTCTCACAAATGACTAGTCATGAACAATAGCTTATCAAGTATGAAGTACCTGGGTTCAAGTGTTTTTAAGTTATAAAGTGGAAACCGCTTTCACCTTAAGGTAACAGCGACCTTGACTTTCGATCTACTGATCTCAAAATCAATAGCGGTCATCGACCAGCCATGACCAACTGGCATACCAATTATTAAGATCAATGGTGCAAGTGTTCTCTAGTAATTCATCGGAAAACAGTTTTTTCCGAATCAAGTTTAGGTTGGCCTTGACCTCTAGACCTACTGACCACAATATATGAGTTTGAATGCTCTAAAGTTATTGAGCAGAAATTGTTAATTTTACCTAACGATTCCCGCGACATTGGCCATTGACCTACTGATCAGAAAATGATTAGTGATCATCTACTTGTCATGACCAACTGGCATATCAGGTCTGAAGTTCCTGGGTGCAAGCTTTCTTTAGTTATTGAGCGGAATCCATTTTTCAGCTTCAGGTCATCGCCAACATATCGTATGCACCTGACGGTCAATTTTGACCACCTGATGATCTCAAAATAAAAGAAATAATGTACTGATGATGATCAACTTGAAAATAAAGTATCAAATTCATTGACTCAAACGATATCCGGTTATTGAGCGGAAACCGTTATTTCACCTTAATGTCACCGTGACATTGACCTTTGAGTTTTTTCGAGCGGAAACAAAGTGGGATGTACGGACTGACAGACAGACGGACGGACGGACAGACCGACAGGGCAAAAACACTATACTACTACTACTACTACTACTACTACTACTACTACTACCACTACCACCACCACCACCACCACCACCACCACCACCACCACTACCACTACTACTACTACTACTACTACTACTACTACTACTACTACTACTACTACTACTACTACATGATGATGATGACGACTACCTGGATTTATTCGCCTAGACTGGATTCTTGTAGCTTCGCCCTACAACCACTGACAGCCGACTACTACTACTACTACTACTACTACTACTACTACTACTACTACTACTACTACTACTACTACTACTACTACTACTACTACTACTACTACTACTACTACATGATGAAGATGATGATGATGATGACTACCTGGATTTGTTCGCCTAGACTGGATTCTTGTAGCTTCGCCCTACAACCACTGACAGCCGAGGAGTCAACGGGATTCTCCTTTGAAGCCATTGCTGATCTGCAAAATATCAGAGAAAATTAAATTTGCGTGAGCTTAACTTCATATCATTGAATGTTTTTTTTCTGTTAAATGAATATAATCAGCTCATCGTAAATCAGCAAAAAAGAAAAGAACTTCAAAAAAGACAAGCGTTTTAATACAATTTTTTTATAAAAGAAATCTCTTTATACTTGGTAAAATTTAAAAGCGAAACTCGGGTTGTTTAATATGATGGCTGTTATCTGCCATTTTGTGATGAAAAAGGTGAAGAAACGACAAAAATATTGCTTTTTTCACCTTCGATTTAGCGCATTATACCTTGAGTTATGTTTGCATTGGCAGTATGTGAACCCGAGAAGGCTCACAAAGGGGGCTATATATCTTGTTTTTGCACCGTCTATACACCACAATAAAATGGCAAAAACCCGCAAGCATAGTATTCTGTATGTTTTAAACAAATACTTGACAAGTGATTTAATGTTATATTGGCTCTTTGCACAGCTTAACAATTCGACAGAAGATATTTATTTATGGCCCAAACCCATACTGCAATTTTGTAAACGATAACATCTTATTTTGCACGTAGCTCATTCGCTATCATATTTCAAAGTATTCGATGCATAAAACATATCAAAGACAAGTTTTAAGTAATAGGATGCATGTTATAAATTTCTATCATTGTATACCTCGCATTTACCTAAAACACCTTCCCTTTAGACACTTATAAATTAGGTTATAATATGCATTATTTTTTAAACAAACAAAACGAAACTGCGAAATGTCATATAAATAATGACGGACTTTCGCCAAGCTATTAATCAGTATATGTATTCAAAAGGTGAATAGCATAACTGAAATAAGTATAACTTGCAAACTAACAGTCAGACGTATATTATTAAACATAGACTTGAACCTTATTTGTAAAATATCTCCACACGAAATGTACCAATTATAATAAATGAAACAAATCCAATAACTCTAGCTTGAAGATAGAGTTATGCCCCTTGACCGACTTAGACCGATAGCAGAGTGTTGAAATGATTGTTCAGACACTAGAAAAAAAATAATTAAAGCATTTCCAAATACATTTGCAGAACCCTTGAAAAAGAAGTACTCATGTCATTTGACATATACCTGGACATTTGAATGGTCAATTCTTCAGAACAGTATTGGCCAAATGATTAAGGTCAACAGTGCCCAAGATCTTTTTATGGCTGGCTAAAGCTCAGACTCGTGTACAGATAAATGTAATTTATTTACCATTTAATGAAAATAACTACAAGTCAATGCGTATAAATGTGTCAATTTGCTTTGAGCAGGTCCAATCTTAATTAAAAAGTGTTTGTGTGTGTCTGTACGTGTGTATTTGAAATGAACTTGCAATGTTTTGAACTATTACTAAAAATGACTTTATCTCATGCTGAAAGCTTATCCTTAGTCATCATTTTTTATCATATAATACTAAAAATTATAAGATATTCAAAGATAAATATCCATTTAATTATTTGTAAAAAATGATTCTATCAATATAAGTCTATGTATCTTAAATCTGTATTGCTGTGTATGCCTTTATATTTTTACATTTAATATTCATTTATTAATCCGTCGTATGAACATACACTTCTAATTATTTTGTATCAATGTCTTCCTCTCTATTGATTATCTATATACACATCTGAATGTGTACATTATATGCGTTTATGTTCTCATATATCTTGTAATCCTGATTTTTATCATGTATAAATGTAATACAAATTGTAATTCATGTTCACATGTATCTTGTTATCTTTGATTGCCATAACGTCACTTATATAACTTTTGGTTCTCACTCGTTGAAATATATTCTGATCTTACACTGAAACAAACAATTATCCTCGAGTGATCGGAGGAATGAATGCGATTTCAATTGCGTTGTGTTTTGTGGTTAGAAAAGCCATACTATAAAATTACAACTTTTGTATTGTCTGAGTATCAAATTTTGTAAACAAACCGTCACCAAAACAATAAACTTACATAAAAGTATGCTTTAAATTACATTTGTCATATATTTAATAGATTTGTTTTGCTGTCGAATGTGTTATTAATGAACAATTCTAACAATTCCTAATATTTCTCAAAATGTATCTGAGCTTCAACTTGTTTTGATTATTCAGAAATAATTATTGTTCGATTGATTGTTATCCATCATTTCTTTTGAACTATTATGTCAGATTTTGAGGTAATGAATTGTGTTTTGAAGATCAGAAGATAAATATTGATGGCAAATAGACGTATATATTTTTTATGTTTAAATGGCATTTGAACAGATGTGTTTTTACCCATTATACGGTTTATTACTGTAGGTTTGTTTACAAGTCTTCAATGCTATATACCATACCATACTGACGATATGATCAAAGTTGGCAAGGTTTAAAATAAAAGCTATTATGAATTACATATTGCTGATAAGTTACCAGCACTAAAAACCAACGGTGTATTATGATCCCGAAGTCAAAACTTTCATGAGGGGACACCAGACATGGCAGGTGTCCCTGCACTAACAAAATAATAGTTTGACAGAGAAATAATAAAAACCGAAGACACGAGTTAAGTTTAAGCTGAAATTAAATCATTGTTTAAGAAAAATATTTTATAAGCAGATTATTTTAGCAGAATTCACATCGTTGGTTTTGCTTGTCAACTTCCTGTTTATATTTTGTTGTAGTTGAGATTAATTTCATTCTATCAATTTGTATTTTCTTTTATGTTTTGGATGTACCCCCCAAGCATAAGAATAATGCCGAAATTGCCAAAACATGCAAATACCATAATCAATGTGAATTCTTTGTAACACAGACAAAGGCCGCTATTAAAGTCCCTTCAAACATATAATTATTATTATTATTATAAAAGAATAACAATACACAAATGTCAATTTTATGATGGGACAGAATGGCTATAAATATATATTTATATATATGTGTGTGTGTGTGTGTATGTATGTGTGTCAACTCCTGGTTACATCATTTTCAAATTTTTAAACCAAAGGCAACTGCGAAAAAAGAAGAATTATGCATCAGGACACGTATCAAGTCATGTTTAAAATATTGATAGAAAAGATTGCACCTTACCTTGTGAAAAAGACAATATAGATCATTATAAGATCGGAAAAAAAAATAAGCCTTAAATCTAAATAGCTCAGTAAAACTTACTGTGAGAAATATACATCCGTTGTGTTCTAATGCAAGCACAAATGTCAAATGGCGTTCTACTGAATTCAGCTTGGCGAAATGCGGATAAATACAGTGATATAAATCTTTTTCATCATTACTTTCCTGCACTGTATTTTGCAAACTCGGCAGTATATTGCATTTTGTAAGAAAAAAACACACCTGTTTTGCTTAATACATGAACATGGTCTGATGTCTAACAACCAATGAAAATCATAACGGAAATACCCGATGTACGTCGTTATTTGTCGTATGTGATGCAAAAAAACACATTTACGCATACGTAGGATGTAAAGAGTCCTAGTTTTGGTCCGTATTGATATATTGTCCCTTCAACAAAATAGTCCATACTCTATTAACTATTTCCAAGTTTATATTTAAACACTAGCGCCTTTATGATTTATCCATCTCTACATTATTATAAAGCCAAGGTAAGGAACATGGTACAACGTACTACAAGGTAAAATTTAAGGTATGACTCACCATGTATCAGCCCTGCCTTTGTCGTACTATGTATTGTAAATAATAAGATGCACTCTTATTAAAAGTCAATATTACAAAAATAAAATTTGAGTGATAATCCTGTAAGTTATCACTAAATAATGCTCTTGTGGAAAATATCACTTTCTGATAACAAATCTATAACCGTGTATTTGATAGCTGAAATCGCTAAAATATTAAATGATTGGTAAATGAAAAAAGATTTACGGAGATCAACGATCGACTCCGTAAAATTCGTTCGGTTGATATCGGAAATATCTTGCATACTAATGAGGTAGCGGAAAATTCAAAATGGAGGCAACAACAAAGAAACGCGGAAGACCTAAACTGGCCGAATCTGGGAGAAAAAGGAGGATGGCCACCAGAAATTTAGAGGCATCTAAGTCAGGAATATATATTGGAAGTGAGACTGAAAGATGGGAGAGGATTAAAGTCGAGAACGGATTGAAAAGCGACCGAGAGTTGGCAACCTTTTTGATTGACAGGTACTTTTCTACTTTCCTTTTTGTTTTGATTTAACTACGATGAATTTAATTATTCATTTGTTCAATGTAAGCATTTTTTATTTGTATTTGAATGCCTGGATTTATTGCCATATGTGACACTTTGATAGGAAAAACTAGCTGCAAAATTTATCGTAATAATTCGTTGATAAATACTTGTTCCCAATTCGGATAATGTACTACCGGATATTTTGCATTGCTCTTCTGCCTTAAACAGGCTCCAACGTGTGTGCAGTATTTTGTGCTGATATTCAGATTGTAAGCATGATGATTATTTGAGAATAAATCAAGTCACATAGTCATGATAATAATCAATATGCATTGGATATGGATGGGTTAACATATAGTCATTCTAAAATGCCGTCCAGGCTTTTTTTTTACTGATGGTTAGCCTTGAACGTCCAGGCTAACCATCATTAAAAAAAGCCTGGACGGCATTTTAGAATGACTAGGTTAACAGACTGACACTGAGGGACTGACAGCACAGTACACATGATTATGAACACCTGGTGAAGGTCAACAAATTTTAATCAAGATGCAATATTGCTTTGGCCACTTGCACATTTCATCAGTTTCCATGTCTTAAAACATTGGTGTCAATTATGTTCATGTACTTGTTCTTCAGTATTGTTTAGTAGAATGTCTATTTGATGTAGATCACACAAATTATTGTTCATGATTTAAAACAGAATGTACATGTATATGTCATAACCCAGTCTTCAGCATTCACTAAATCCATATTGCAGTTTGATTGGGCTTAATAAATTATAGCCCCCCCCCCCCATTCACCCTAACGCATAATATCTGGAAGCTTTATTCTTGAAAATGCTATTGCATTATGTCATATTTATGATGTTTTGAGTAAAAAAGGGTTTTTCATTTGCACATTTATTTGCATCACAAGGACAAACCAGAGACTAGAGTCATGCACATGACACATATGACCTCAACCCCATGTCAAGGATACATACCACAACACAGTCAGAAAACACCATCTGTATCAGAGGTTTCTGCACCAGAGACTGACAGGTAACTGTAACCTAAAGTTTAGTCCTTTACTATTGGTTACACATATTCCATAGTCAAGAAACAACTTGACTTTTATTATTAAGAAACCTGAAGAAGTTATTTATTATTTTCTTACGTGGATCAAAGAATTTGTATGTATACAGTAAGGCTGTATTGTAAGCAAACAAATCATTTTTATTTTCAAAAATTAATTTTATGATTTTGTTTCAGTGAGATCATGTCTGGAATTGAAGTCCTGAAATCTTCTGATGAAAGTTCAACACAGTAAGGATATTTTCCTAAATAATCAGTTCTATCCGTCAATAGGCCCTGCCTTATAATACTCTATAATTCCTTATGGTACCTATAAATGGTATCATAATTAGTAACCAGGTATTTGTAAATAATGTATAGAGGTGAATAGACTGTCTTACTAGTTTTCCTTACTGAATACTAGAATAAAAGTCTACTGACAGAGCAAGGAGAAATGTGTTTGAACACCGGTGTATATGCACATTGCAATTTGTGCAGTGTTACATTGTGCATTATAAAAAATCATGAGCCTATGTACTGCAATGTTGTATTCTTTCATTACATATAATAGACAACATATCTATTACATTTGATAAACCATGCAATGTTAATGTTTTACAGGCATTCACCAGAGAAGAGACCATCAAAACAGAAGTTGCAATCTTCATCATTTGTCAACCCTTTAGAGTGAGTTTACCTTTGTAATTGAAATAGAGTAGATTAATGTGATTGATTTGTCTGCTTCTCAAATAAGGGTCTTCACTGTTTCAGACTCCATCAGATTTAGTTACTTGAATAATAGAAGTGGTTAAAACACTTTTTCTACCCAAAAGAAATTTTGATTAATAGTAGGTACTGATGCCAACTTCAAAAAAGGGAGTTTTGGTTGTGTTTTGTTTCATGCCCTAATGCCATCTTTTTATCATTCACAAGTATTGATAAACAAATTGAAATAAGGATATTATTTGTGATATACTGGTAAACAACTGATTAGATTAATAGAACTGTTTACAAATGAACAGTGTATCTATTTGTTCCTATGAATGCTTTTTCTTTAATGTAAAATCAATTTGTTATTTTTCTTTCTAAAGCATAACCCTCGACTGCACATTCTCGGATACCGATGAGAGCTTGACAGATGATCCTGACTATGAACCCAGCTTTGCTTTGACTGCAGTTCTGTAAGTTTTCATATAGACAGTTCATTTTTTATTATGAAATACAGAAATGATTCATCTGCAAATAGAATAAAAACAACATGTTAGAATACGTAAAAACAAGCAATGTCAACAAATAGTATTGTAATTAAGGGGGATTGGTAGTCATCATATGGGTGACTGGTTGGTCTGTTGCAAATGTTATCCAAGTAAGTAAATCTTGGTACAACTGATCAAAGTAAGGTGTAAAGTACTGACCATACCCCTCTTAACCCATCAGCCTGTACAGTTTGAGATTATACTTTTATTAGTCCTTTCCTTCTCAAATAAGCAATCTTTTTATGCATTTTATGTTTTTATATTTTTGTTTCAGCAGGGTTAGACACTAACATTTTTCACAAGGTAGTCCCTCGGACTACTGGATCCAAAATCTGGGTAGTCCAGCAAAAACTCTGGTAGTCCATAAAAATGAAAGCCTTCAGTGTTTTGTGAGACTTAGCCTTCTTATAACATTGTCAGTATAACCCTTTGATTGGTCATGATTTTTATCTGTCTCAATCTTAAAATTTCCACATTCTTCAAAACAATTTTTGGCCTTTAAATTTAATTTTAAAACCAAAAAAATGCTAAAAACTATGCTAAAATACCTCAGATTAAAAATCTAAAAAACATGCTAAAATACCCCATAATCTGTCACTTTCAGGAAAATGTTGCAATAAATCACTTGACACTAAAACACCTCGACTGAGATCGTTGCTAAGTTATGGCACAAATGACAGACATCCTACTGATAAGCAATATTTGATTATTGGTATCCTACTATTGAGTATTCTTTGTTAATCTAAACAACATATCATATAATACTTAATAAAACATGATGAAATAAATTCCGAAAGTGTTATTAATTATTTTTTGTATGGGAGTAAGATAACAATTAACATGACGCTGCCTGTCACTCAAACTAGCGTCCAGATTAGGCAGGGCTTATCAGTTGCCGTTGCTATCCGCCATGACCTCCGACAATCCTCACATATCAACAGTAGTGTAATTACGCTGTTATATATATTTAACACAAATTATGTCTCATAATTGAGAGATAGTAAAGACAGTTTAAGAAATCCGAAATACTGACATTTTCCCTTTATGCTGCTAAAATTATAATTGATAACAAGGTACTGTTTAGTAGACTAATTCAATTCTCAAAATGTCTTAATGTAAACGTACATAATATACGTATATTTCCGTTTTAATAGCCTTAAAATAATAAATATCATTATGAGAATTCTTGTACAATATTGATGATATCTTGGGATTTAGTTTGATTTTGAAATTTGTCTCCTTATTGTGCGAAAAGTTTTAAAACCGAGGTATATACATTTGCATTTAAGTTTGTTTGACATATTAGTGAAAAAGACACCTCAATTTATGTGAGTTACATTTTTTATTAAATTTAATTAAATATTTGATATATAGCTTAAGGTCACAAAAAGTATATACGTATAGATAAAACAAAATCATATTTTAAAAAGACGCAAATCAAAGTAAAAACCTTTGCATGTATAATGACTATGGTCGTTTCAAAATTTCTATGCTGATTGTTAGAACAGTTTTGCATTTCATTTAAAACGGAAATTTATTCATTGAGAGAAACAATAAGGTAGTTATATAAATAATGATAATAATGCATTACACTAGTATAAAACAGGTGATTCTGAATCGAAAAAGGAAGAAAAACAGCGAAATCCATTAAGTTTTGACAATGGATCTATACAAACATCTTTTTTTGTTGATTTTCGGATAGGAAATTAATACATGTTTTGTTTCCCTTTATTTGAGTTTTAAAATAGAGACTGTTATTGTACTGTAACAAAATTCCGATGTTATTTAGAAATAAATTATTTTAAAGCCTAGACATTTTTCTACCTGAATTATACATTGCATACAATTAATAATAATGAACTTATTTAATGTTATACTTGGTTTTATTGCTATGTTTTACCATGTTCCATGCATTTTTTATCTGATTGTCATTTATAACTTTTGAATTATTATCGTCTGCTTCTGGGTATTTTTCGGAGGTCCTAAATTAAGAGGTCATGTGACACTGTAGGTGTAGCCTTATCGCTATCGGCGTGGTGTTAATTGTTATTTGCCCTAGCTTCAAAGTATAAATGTTATATTTTGGCGCGAAAATTAAAGCACACAACTCTGTCATCGTCTGCACTTACACTGCATTATACCTGTTTTGGCAGTATGATTAATTTATCAGCTGTTCTTCTAAAAGCCAGTTTGAAAGATTTCATAAGCCAGACATAATGTTCCTTCTGTTTGCTTTAAATAAACACCGACATTTGGCAATACCCTAAACCATAATAATTACGACGTATTTTCAGAAAATCTAAAAATAGTAAAAACCGTCAAGTGTTTATCTGCATCGTATCTTTCATTGTTTTTGACTGAAAATGCAAGGGATTTAGAAAATCTGCCACTTGGACCCAAATCTACCTTGCTGACATTTAAGCAGAGGTGCACATGTCTGACGATTAAAACACACCATAGAGTGTGAAAATGGTTTTTCCCTTTCTAAATAAAGACATTCTACTGACTGGTTTAAACATTAATCGAAAGGCTATACGAAATGCGCGCGAAATTCGGTTAACAGTCCATGTTGTCCGGAACTGCTCGGCCATCCTCGGCAAGCTTTACAATGAGTGTTTACCGGTGATAATCGGCTTCTTGACATCAAATTTTACGCAAGTTTAAGCGTAATAAAGATTTTATGCTCAATTAACTGATGTGATATTTACTTTCTTTTAGAAGTCCGACGGACTATTGACTTAAAATGTCTTGTAGTCCGACCTTAAATCTGGTAGTCTCGGACTACCGGACTACTGTTAGTGTCGAACCCTGTTCAGCCCTCCTTATTTGAAGGATTGTCCAGATGTCTCGTATGAAGAAATTGAGCTTGACAGGGATATTGTGGAGATGGTTGAAGACAGCGATGAAGAAGATCTGACTGATTTGGTTGATGGAGTTAATCACATAAAATCAGATGGTGACATTGGTGTTTTATGTGAAGATGATACTTTGCTCGTTTTCATGGACCAGCTGAAGATTCTAGCCAGCAGAGCAGTGCCAGCATGCAGAACCTGTAAATCTCATGAGGTGGAGATTAAAGACACCTACAAGGGATCAGCTGTCTATCTTGAATGGGTAAGTTTACACAGCATGTCAACACATGACAAAACATGTCATTTTAGCTCGACTATTCGAAAAATAAGGAGAGCTATACTACTCATCCAAGCGTCGGCGTCACCCGTTGGTTAAGGTTTTGCGTGCAAGCACACATAGGTTAATATCTCAGCAACTACTTCAGGTATTGCATTGAGACTTTATACAATGGTACTCAACCATCCAACCTAATTAATTAACCAAGTTTTATAACTCTACTTTGCATGTAATGCCAATAATATGCCTTTATTATTTGACTTAGAAATTCTGGTTAAGGTTTTGCATGAAACCACTTTTAAGTCAATGCTTCAGCAAATACATCATGTGTTGCATTGTAACTTTACACACAGGCTCCCAACCATTTAACCTTCTTTTTTAATCAAGTAAGATAACTCTATCTTTTTTATTATATAATTTTTGCCCCTTTATTATGCGACTTAGAAATTCTGGTTAAGGTCTTGCATGTTAGCACACATAGGATAATATCTCAGCAAGTACTTGATGTATTGTATTGAGAATTTATACAATGGTATTCAACCACCCAACCTAATTGAATAATCAAGTTAGATAACTGTGTTTTGCAAATAATGGCCCTTTATTATTACACTTAAAAATTCTAGTTAAAATTTTGCATGTAACCACATTTATGTTAAATATCTCCGCACATCATGTATTGCATTGAAATCTAATCTAACAGTGACCCATGCATGTTTCGCCAAAACTTTTCAATCCTTGCACTGAAAAGCGGTGGAATAGTCGAACGCGCTGTCTCTGTGACAGCTCTTGTTTATAATTTCCAATTTGTATTTTAAAGCTGCACTCTCACAGATTTACCATTTTGACAACATTTTTTGCCTTTGAATGAGCCAATCTTTGTGTAAATATCTGTAAACCACTGATATAAGATTGCTGACATAACATCAGATAACAGATTTTTTAAACTTAAGAATGAAAAGTTGTGCTTTGATTTTTTTTTTGTCAGCAGTCTTTTATCACTGGTTCCCATGCCTTTTCTGCATAAATTTGCTTGTTCCACAACAAAATATTTTTTTTAACAAAGGGTTCAATCTGTGAGATCGCAGCTTTAAAAAATACATAGTAAAAGGCTCATGTCACACCCTACATGTTTATAAGATTTCACTCGACACATAACATGAACATAATCAAGATTTTTTACATGTTCATGATTTTAAATTGTTCGATTGTGCTTAGTTCTGTGTATGCCCTGATACACTTTAGCCTCAAATGTTGTCACTGATCAACAAAACTGAATGTAAGCTTAGTTTTGTTCATTTTTTCAACAACCAGGTTTGTAAAGAGGGTCACAGCAATGGCCGATGGTGTTCCCAGCCCCTTCTGAATCGCAGAGTGCACAGTGGCGACTTCCTGATATCTGCCACTACAGTTTTGTCAGGGAACAACTTCAGCAAACTGAAGCTTTGGGCTGATATGCTAAAGTTAAAGTTTCCTTCAGAACAACAGTTCTTCCGTGTTCAGGGAGCTTACTTGGTACCAACAGTTGACAGTTACTGGCAAGAACATCAACAGGATCTAATACAGTCATTTCATGGCCAAGATGTCATAGTTCTTGGTAACTATACAATACATTTTATGTCTTTTTATGTCACTCTATGTTTTTTTTTGGCTGTCTGTTTCAATTTGATTTTTAGCTTCAATGTTTTTATCAACGCTATTAAAAATTGCCATGAATATCTAATAAATCTGTGCACAAATGTTTTATCTTGATTTATGCATATAGATAATCAGACAGAAACAGTCTATATCTGAGACAATTACAACAGTCAATCCTTTATTTGGGCCAGTGAAACAAACCATTTAGATTGTATTACCCTACTTTTTGGGAAATTTGTTAAACATGATTAAAACACAAGGATTTCAGTCAAAAATGCATATCACTTAACTTTCAATTTTACAGTTAAAGGGTATGTTGCTTAATTTAGACATGTGGCAAAAAGGTAATAAGGACACACACATAATGTCCATCTGTATTCTGCCTTTTCAGGAGATGGATGTAATGACAGCCCAGGCCATTGTGCCCAGTACTGCTCCTACACCTTGATGGAGAATGATTCCAAGAAAATTCTAACCTTGAAGACCATGGAAAAACGTGAAACTGATAGGAAATCTGCTGCCATGGAGAAAAAAGCACTGAAAGCCTGCCTTGAAGAGCTGCTGGACAAAGATGTTTGTGTAATCACTGGGAATCACTGCCATGATGAGTAAGAAATTAAAAATTGTTTTTAAGGCGTCTTAACAAAGCTCTAAATGAGTTATATAGCATTATCTAGCGGTTCGCTGCTTATATGTTCCAAGTGTCTGGCAGTGTACTTGAAGTTCATTTAATGTCAAGTTTAACCTTTAAAGTAATGTATGTTCTAACTTGATGCTATTTCTATAACTTTATTGATTATATGACTTGTTCAGGTACAGATAACAAAGAGCAGAAGGGTATTTTCCACTCGCATGATATTTGGCATGTGGCCAAAAATTTAGGCAAAAAGCTGACGAAGGTAAATACAATATAAGTTTGCTCAATATATACATGCATTTATTGACTCCTATAACTAAGTGTGAATTTCAATTGTTATGTATTGATAACATTATTATCTTATAAAATTTTCCTTTCAGCTCTCTCTGAAGAAGGACAACCGCATCCTGAGAGATTGGATCAAAGACATAGTGAACCATTTCTGGTATGCATGCAAGGTTGCGGAAACTGAGGCCCAGTTTAAGGTAGAGTCTGCTTAAAATGTTTTTCCTCTGTGATCACTGTAAAGAGAGATACATGCACAAGATAATTTGGTGTTGTAGGGTCACAAGCCTTATTGACAGCTTTGTTCATTTTAATGCATTGCCAGTTTAAAACGGATCTACCTGGGCTCCATTACCAGTGCATTCCTTAGTTTTGCTGCAAGCAACTGACAGCTTACCCACTTTTATTAGCACTGGGAGATAAGGTGGGTCCTCAGATTATTTGATCAAAATATCATGGTGAATTTTGCACATCAGGCTCCTGAATGTGCTAGCCGTTACCGCATGGTAATTTGTGCAGTTCTTTCTTGATGTGTTACATGTACTTTATTTGTGTTTGGATACTGAGAAAAAAATAATGATGGCAAATGAATGAAATTAATCATAGATAAAAAGGTCAAAGAAAAAGTTGTGTTGCAGAAAAACTCATGTATCTTGGTGAAATTGAAATTCATAGTATTTTTCAGAATGTTAAGCTTTTGTTTTCTATGTATTCAGGGAATATGGGTGAGTGTGCTACACCATGTCACAGATGAGCACGAATGGCTCATATCTTATGGGGATGATGGCTGTAATGAATGCCACCACGGTCCACTGGCCGCAGAAGATCGTGACAAGCCATGGCTGCACAGGATCAAAAATTCTGCAGTTCTGAAGGACCTTTCTTCTGTGGTGATGGACAAACGTCTACTAAAGAAAGTTGCCTACTATCTGAAGTTCAGGTAACAAAAGTTCACTTCATTTTCATTACCTTATGATTGGATCCAATGGCCAATGACCATATAATTTAAACCTTTTCATTTTAACCGACATAGCCTCTGAAACAACTGGGCAACCTTTATAATTATACACTTTCCATGTAGCATCTGTGGCATGACCCAGAACTGTTCACATAGTTCTGACATAAAAGCCACATTGTTGTATATATATGGTTGAACAATTGTATATAAATATGGTATCTGATTTTCCAGAAGCACTGCAGAACTGGAAGGCTTTCACCAACATCTTTTGATGTATTGTGCAAAGCGCTTCGCCTACACACCACCTGTGTACCGAATGAGAAATTTGTTAGCTGCACTGAATCATAACCTGCATCAGGATCGGTCAGTACAATTCAACAAAAATGGATCAATGAGGTATGCCATTAGATTTTGCATAAAATTCAGAGTCATTCAGAATGTAAGATTTTAACAAAGGTAATGTTTTTTCTCATTGATCAAAACCAATATGGAATAAACATGCCTTTTTATCAAAATCAAATATCACAGCTTTAATATTTGATGGGGTGAACCAGAGTAAATTTGCTTTCATAGCAAAAGTTCACTTACACAATTAAACATGCTAATCATTTTTTGAATGTGTTTGTGAACTGACACTTCAATCATTATTCTTACAAGCATTTTACTCCCACTGCCTTGCATGCTATCCATTTGGCCCCTGTATCATTCTGGTTTTGTTATGACTAACTTTGCAGATTGAGACGGGTATTTAACAAAAAAAGCGGTCGATGGTCAGTGTATCCAGTTAAAGAACAAAAAAAATACCAATATATAAGGACAATGCTGAAAAGGGCTTTGAGGCTGAGACTGGATGACCGGGTTGGGATGAGCCAGAAAAGGGTGCTGAAGGAGGGGGACCCCAGGCGGATTTCAAAGAATCTGGCCCCATTATCCCCTAAGGCCACAAAGGAGATCGTTCTAGAGCAGAAGTCACGCTTTAAGTGAAGACAATGAACATATGATGTTTTGAGGCAATGACGAAAAGGGCAGGAAGTGTAGACATAGATAATCGTGCGGACAGAATCTGAACCTGAATTTAGTTTTTACTAAGAGACAATTATAGTTATTGCTTTTTGATCTCATTTTTATATTGTGTGAAATAAAGTCAGATAAAGCTGTTCTCCTATATTTAGCTATGACTACTTGTAAGAAATTGTGTTATTATGCCCCCCCCCTTCGAAGAACAGGGGTATATTGCTTTGCACATGTCAGTCCGTCGGTAGACCAAAGCTTGTCCGAGTGATGACTCGACAATTCCTTGAAGGATGGTCACCAAACTTGACCTGAAGATAATGGTAAAAGGATATTAAAGCTTGTCCGAGTGATTAATC
Organism: Mya arenaria; assembly: GCF_026914265.1. Taxonomy (NCBI): domain Eukaryota; kingdom Metazoa; phylum Mollusca; class Bivalvia; order Myida; family Myidae; genus Mya; species Mya arenaria. The sequence goes on along the minus strand of NC_069130.1, from coordinate 9,386,668 downwards.
ACCAATGGCTAGACCTATGGTCATCAAACTTGACATTGAAGCTGGGCCTGACCAGTAGATGACCCCTAATGCTTTTAGGGATCATCAGGTTAAAGGTCAAGGTCACAGTGATAATTTCTGCACACATGGCCCTAAAACGTGTAGGTTGGGTGTGATCAGTAGATGGCCCCTATTGACTTTGGGGTCATCAAGTCAAAGGTCAAGGTCACAGTGACCTTGAAAGCAAACTTGACAATTCCTGGACAACTTGACAGGAAGATAGGGCCTGACCAGTTGATGACCCCTGTTGATGTTGGGTTTCATTGGGTCAAAGGTCATGGTCACAGTGACCTTTCACTTGAAAAAGGTAAGAAAGCTTCTCCCAGTGATATCTCAACAAAGCGTAGACCTATGATCATCGAAATGACTAGGGGATTGGGCCTGACCTGTAGATGACCCCTTTTAATTTAAGGGGTCATAAGGTCAAGGTCACAGTGAGCTTTAATGCAAAAAGCTTGTCTGTGTAATAACTTGACACTGCCTGCACCCATGGCCCTGATTTTGAGGTCCATGCATATTTTATTAAATTGCCCAAATATAATCCTGACATAATGGCGCTTGGGGGGGGGGGAGGGGGGCATAATGCTTGACAAACATCTCTTGTTTTACTAGTTTTAATTATTACTACCAACTGTAAAACTGATACCATAGAATTTCTAAGCTGCACTTGGCCAAAGAAATCATTTATTGATACCCCGACCTTCTGCAGACAGTTATAGTTATTTCAGGGAAACCTGATTCCTTCATTCATTGCTTCCAAGTCATGTTTGTTAGCTTTTATTTATTTAGTTTAGTCATGTCCAAAATTTGTTCTCATTTATGCAAGGTGCAGTGACTTTTGTCATCCAAATCAAATAAGTCATTGTCATAAGTCAACAATAAGTCATTCTTCTAGTTAAAATGACATGTCATTTGGTGTCATGATCCAGGGTGTGAAGTTCTTTCATTTGAACTGAGATTTTAAAAAAGACATTTTCTGTTTAACATATTGCCAAACACCTAAAGTAATGGCTCCTTATTGCTCACTGTGATAAATATGACCCGAAATCCACTGATAAGCTGAAAGCACTTTTATTTTGAGTTGAGACACTACATATTTGGTCAATAAATTATTGTCAGGAAAAATCTAAATGCTCCTAGATAATAGCATTTTAATACTCCATTGATCCACTGAAAAACAATTTGAAAGGCAAAAAGTAGTTGAAATATTTTATTTTCTATACAAGACTATACTATACTTCAAAAAATGTAAATATCTTTACAAAAGAGAGATTTCCAAAGTTAACTGAAACAAATAATCTTGTTCAAGAATAAAAAAAAAACAACAACACTTAACTGAACATTTGTAGAGGCAAATTAAAACAAGTTTGATTTACTTTATACACTGTACATAAAATACTTCAATCAGTTACATGTGTTTAATGGAAAATCTTATGTACAATGATTAAAGGTACTCGCTCATGTTTTTGCAAAAATGCACTTTTTTAGTATGAAGAAATAAAGTGTCATCAAAATCAGTTCATTTTGTTCCTTTATTACAGCTTTGTTGTTGTGTGATTGGTTTATTGACATTATCATTGGATATTATCAATTCAGTGTTAGGATGTCAAAATATCAACTTCTTTGGTTACTTCCTTGTGGCCTTGTGGTTAAGGCATCGGTTTTTCGATAAATACGATAAAACAATTTTCTAAACCCATAACAGAGAAAACTAATGTTTGGTATAAAACATGAGCAAGTACCTTTAGGGTCATGCTGGTGCAATACAACAAGTCGGTTGTAATGTGTAAAAAAAAAGTGAAAAGAAAGTGTATGTACATGGCACATGGGAATCTCAAAGTCAGACAAAATAATATCAATAACAGTTATTCAAAAGATATTGAAAGTGAAATTAAAGCTGCACTTTCAAAGATATACCAATTTTACAACTATTTTTTTTGGTCTTTAAAAGATTTTTGGCACCAATATCTGCAAACCAATGATAAAAGATTGCTGCCAAAAGATCAGACCACAGATTCGTATTTCCCCTCGAAAATTAATGTTAAATGGCTAACCCGTTACTAACGATTCAAGAAAAAATGCATTAAACATCTTTTTTTAACCTAATATAGAATTTGCGAAAAAAAATTCTTTACAGCCTTATATAGCAAAAATTGCCTCGTTCCAAGACAAAAAGTTGTGAAGAAGTTCAGTCTGTGAGAGTGCAGCTTTAATGATTGAAGGCAAAGTCAACATAACATAATGGCATTATGAAAAGGAGAGCAAAGTGTCACAGAGCAGATCTGAAAAAAATTAGCAATAATTATGAAGAGCTGATATAAGATGGTATGCATGATTATTTTTTGAAATAGTAGTTTGTTTGTTTGAACAATAAACCTTTAACCTGACTTGTGATGTTGTGACTTTGCTGATAATTGATGATCCTTTTAATACAAAACAACTTTATTATTTCCAGCATGGTCTCAGATAAATATAAGATTCATTTTCAACAGAAAGATATTCAAAAGTAAAGAAATTAATATTGTTACCAAAGGATGTTATAGAAAGACTACAGGTTCAATTTTAGATTTATGGAATTATAAATGGCTTTTCACATAAATAAGCACAAAAAGCAGCAAGCTGTTTCCATAACTCTAGCCGAGGCGACTGCGAATATATCCCTTGTACTGGCCAAACGGATCAGGAAACATGTCCCTGATACGCCAGACACAGCATGAAGGAATCACCCTCCTGTCCCCAGCCCCAAGCCTTCCATAACTCCAAAGTGTGAATTGGCGGTAAGCCTGATGTCTGTTTGCCCTCATAAGGTCAACGTCATCTTCAAACACAAGCAGGTCCCTCCGGAATATGCGGGCCAGGGCAAGGACTCTCTCATGTAGGATAAGAAGGTCAAAGTCCTATGGAAAATATATTTCTTTTTTATTGGTACACATACTAAACATGAAATACAAAAACAATAAAAATGACTAATAAGGCATTAAAAGACCATATTCTTTTACTGGATTTGCTATTTAAATATGAAGTAGACTTGATCGTGAGAAAAATACTATTGCAACCAATGACAGGAAACACTTACTGGGTAAAGAGAAAGGCACTTGGCCTTTCCGCAGCACCGCCTTTCAGATTGTGTGGGCATTTCTCGACACCTCCCGCAAATGCACCAATTTGGAACAGCATCACCTGGTTGAGGGTGGTATCCTCCTGGCTGGCGTGCGGCTGGCTGCATCACATGCATCATGAGGCTGGGGTCAAAATTGATGGCTTGGCAGATAATATCTGCCATGTGCCGCTTGGTCGACCAACCTCAGCCTGTAATTAGGTCATGTGTACAATTAAAGGGGACACCTTTTTCACTATTACTCTACATTGATTTTGAATTTTCTCATTATAGAATAACATTGACCAGATTCAACTTACTGTTGTTATCTCAAACAGTTTTAACATCACTAGTCAAGAATATTTATGACATACCCTCATAATTTCCTGCTGTTTTTTCAAAAGAGCCTGCTCTTCCTCAAACTCTTCATCATCATTCTTTCTTCGCCTGGCCGAGGCAGCAGGGGCTTTCCCCTTTCCTTTCCCCTTCCCTCGGCTGGCACCTTTTCCTTTTGGCACTGGGGCTTGGGGCTCTGAAATGGAAATAAAGAGAAGGTTGCATATCAGTTTATTATCATCACTAATTCAATTTGGTCAGCAGTTTCCTTTTAATAAGGGTTTCATTTTCTCTTTGAAAGTAGCATGCATATTTTAATAAGTTTACAGAATATATGAGGATATTAAGATCTTTGAAACCAGTTTTGTAACTTAAACCATTTAACCTTGTTTTTATTAAACCTGGCTAACTTTTGATACAATGATACTAAATGGCACTGGCAGGATGCTGTTGACATGTTGACATTGAGTGTTTTTGTGTTCCAGTCATTATTGGTTTGAAACCTAGTGAACACACCTAGCTCCGCCCAGTCTCAGGTTCACTTCCATAGTTATCGCAACCATCTCTGGCAGTCATTGTTTAAATTTTCTAATAAATTATACTGAAACCATGCACAGTTTTTGTATGAATAACATTTGAGGAATTTTACTGATATTTATGGGTCATACTTTTCCTTTTCTTAGATGGTCCCGCGCAGGGCTCTTCAAGATGCCTCTTTCGTGAAGGGCTTTGTGTAGATGATTCACTTGAAGGAACTGGGGACTGCAAGATATTTGAAATAATCATTTTTGTAATGTGTTTGAGTAAAGAAGTCATCCATAGCAAAAGACATTGCCTGGTACATTAACAAATCATTTTTTTTTTCAAATGGGTGCTGATCCAGTTAAATAAGGGTATCAGATAATTTTTCTCTAAAATATTCAACAACAAACTAAACTGAATTTTCATTCTGCTTACAATGTTGAATTGCAAGTTAAACATTACATGGGATTGGGAGTAGAATAAAAAATGCCTTTGTTATTGGTCCCAAATCTAACACATTCTGTTTTGAGGCCTTTACAAAATAAAATCAGAACAAATAAAAAAAATCAGTAATAATGTGTGAGAAGTTAATTTCAAGTTTTATTGACAAACCGCAAGATAACAAAGTTTAAACTGGTGACGCTTTCGGACACTTAGACGCTCACGAATATTCACGAAAATCAACGTTTATAGTTAAAAATGAAAGCTCAAACTAATTATTCTTTATATAAACTACAAAAATACAATACAAACATACAAAAACAAATATTTACCGACGATCCTGACGATCTGTCCATTTTCTGTCTTTTTGCGTTTTACTTTCGTGAGAGTTGTCGTATCGCTTTATGACTTCCGGTTGGCATAAATTATGCAAATTAGCATTTTCCGAATACGAACGGAAGATGGCGGGCGATTTGAAAGTACATTATATGTAAGGAAGAAAAACCGTAATTTCATAGTTGTTTTTTAAATTAAACACGGTAACCTGCATAAGAACCATTGTTTTTGATATTTATTCACTCTTTTCGATAATTTCTAACAATTGCATTATTTGTTACTTCTTATTTGGGAATAAGAGTGCATCTTTAATATTTACTGAAGGATTGAATAAGTGCACGAAATGATAAAACTCGAAATTTATTGTGCACTCCTTGAGGTATAGCCTGTCCTCAATATTCGGTTATTGACATGTTAAAAAGTCAAATTAACAAGGGAAAGTGTTCAGACAGCTTTTCGTTCATAACTGTACAGGGCCATTGTAAAGCATCTTCATCCCAGAGGAATATTAAGAGGCGCAATCAATACCAGTATTTACATTATGTTCAAACTGATATAAACAGTTGTACCACCCCAATCTTGAAAGCTTCGAAGAATGTGAACGTGGCAAGATGTTCCGGAATCGTGTTACATATACATGTTAGAAAAAGAAATATAGATGTTTGTAGTTGCAGATATCACTTTTTTACAACATTTAGAAATTGTTAATTCATAAAAAGTCATTTTTTTTTACGCATGTAATCTGCGTGACTAAGTGATATACATACTTACATTGCCGTTATAGGACGTACTTAATAATACTGAACGCCTTGTCATATAAAACTATCTTTGTTACACGAAATCACGAACAATGATCGAATGTTAAGGGTGTATATCTGAACAATTCGGTATAGCAGTTTTAGATAATAACTATTGCAAAGGAGTCTATTTGTTCATGCTTTGAGTCACATTCACCGGTAAGGAGTGCAGGTTTTAGAAGCTGTTCACGTTACAGAAAGTGTAAAGTCGTCTTGCACGGAAAAATTTGGATATCGTCCAGTAGGTAGTAAGGATTTGTCCAATTGTGGATCAAACAACAAACACAGTTTATAGGGAATAACATGTTCTTTCACACGTAACAAGTCAACATACTGAAAATACACAATGGAATAGTAAGTAATACGTGCATAGTTATATATTTTACTATTTAACAATCACTTACACATTTATAAATTACTGAAGTAAGTTATTGACCAGTGACCGTTAACAATGATTAAATGATAACGAGTACAACATGACCTAACATAACACAATAAACACAGACAGGCGTCTGCAGCAAAATGTCCGACAAAGTTGTTGGGCCATCAGACTGTCTATATTCTGCAATATGCCAGAATTCACAAACCCTTCAAGGTTTTATATCATTGTATCTGCCAGGCATGGTACTACGCCATGTAATTCCTGGTTCTTTTCAGTTGTTACATAAGGTAATTTCGTTTTAATTTTAAGTTAGTCCTTTTATCCATTGTTCCTTTTCTTTCCTTTAGATAATTATGGCGTTCATTCTTTTGAACAGCGTGCTCCAGGGACTCAGTTTCGAGTGTTTGGTTTTATCTCTGGTAAAGCTGTTTTTTTTATTGCTACCTGCTTCATTGTCTACTTTTTCTAAAAACATATTAATATCCCGTTCAGTTCCTGTAAGCTGACGGACGTCCCCATTTCTATGTATTGGTAGCTTACTTCATCACTTAAATCCGATTCTTCTTCTGTGACGTCACAGTTTTTCTTGAAGTTTCCTTTCTCTACTCTCTCTTCAGCCTTTACATCGCCATTATTCACGGTCGATGCATCTTAAGACTTTCCAGTTTCATTCTCGTAATATACTAGAACTGGTTTTATAGGCAATGCATTCCCTCTTTTAGTCTTCCCGCTTGTAATCTTGAATATAGGAGTTTCCTCTCTCGGTAGCTCAATTACATCTTAAACTTTATTTCCAATCTTTTGTTTGCCTTTCTGGACTTATATCATTTATAAGAATCTAGAACCAAGTTTGGTCTTCACCGGTTTTGCTATTGCGTCGTGGTTCATTTTCAGCTTGCTCTTGGCTTTCCATGTGTTCTACAAAACTATTTTACTTGTTGTTGTTTTCGGATCATGTCTTTTATCTCATCAATATATTTTCTGGTATGTGGAATACAGCATATCGACAGAGAACGGTAGTCTTTAGTTTACATAATCTTAGCCATGTTGAAGACCCAGTGCCATAAAACCGGGTTTATGTTTGAACTTTTTTGCTACTAAGCTTGTTTCTGTAGTGTTTTCGCATAAGTATACACGGTTAACAATGTGTGTGGTGATAACTAGCTGCAAAATGATAAAAAACTATGGTAAACGTTTTGAGACGATACACTTGAATTTTGTAAAGGGTATAAGATGAAGTTTATTGTAAAAAACAGAAGAAAACCTATTGTGTACTAGTTGTGTCATAAAGCGAGGTTGTGTGCGAAAAATGGGAATATCAGTGTTGTATAGATTATATAACCTGTGCTCCCTCGATCCAAGGCTGACGTCCAAAGTATTCCACTGACCATCGCCATTGCCCATCCACGCCTATACCATGTACATGCTTTCCTCGTAGTAATATGGGGTTACAGTTCATGATGAACAATTCTACAATGGTATACTATTTCACTTTTTTACCGGTTGTGAGTTTGGTTAGTGTTTTTTTCCTGGTACTTTAGTTTTCCCAACAACACATGTTTATAATCTCGCGCAACATTAACCTGACCTCTTAAATATTATTTATATACAAACTTAATGAGTCTAACAGTAAAAGGTAATATATCCACAAAGTTACACTATTCCACCCACTCCCTTTGGTGCCATTTATAACATGCCTACGTTTTTTTCTTATAAAAAAAGGAAAAGTCGGCTGGTAGGGGTAGGAATTGGATATTGTCCAGTTGATAGTTGTAGATGAAATAACCAAAACAAAATTTACAGTCCTGTGTTTATTCAAGCATTTATCTCAAGTCAAGCCTGCAACGAATTACATTTCATTATTGTATCAGTGGCTCCATTGCATATAACTCGGCATTAAAAGGGTAACCATGAGATTATGATGTACTAAGTCCTGGTACAACCAACCAAAGTTGTATTACGTGTAAATTAAAGAACCAAAAATTCTCTTCGCAAAGGGCTAAGGTTTTGCATCCGGGTCTTTGTATCTCGATCTGTTCCTTTAAGTTTTTAAATGTCTGGATTTGATGGGGAATGGCAGTGTGTTTTACCTACTGTCATTAATGCCATTTAAACAAAGTTAAAGCCGTGGTTGTGTCACGGCTGGGTCAACCCATAATGCTGTCGATAAGAGCGGGCAGACTGTGATAAAATTAACAAACAAACATTCGAATATTAAACAAGAAACTGTCAATTAGAAATGACAAGGTACAAGACAAGATAAAAGGGCAACACGAAACAGTATATAGAATATTCATTTTAAATAAAACTTGAAATAAGAAAAGCTCATGCAATCTTAATGTATGAAGACACATATTATATGACATTAATCATATCACGGAAACAGACAAAACTGCAAATAAGCTTTGGGCAACATATACATGGCTGCAGGAACCACAATATTGTTCTTGTTTTGCGTCATGTGCTTAAATTAGTATTAGGTGAAAGGCGTATACAGATAATGATGTCAAATTAATATGTTGTTTTCAATTGTGCAAATTACGATAATTCAGCCATTATTCAGCTTAAAAATACAAACAACTTGATAGTAAAGTTTTAAAACAAGAGATTGACACAGAGTAATATATCTTAACAATACTTCCATTCCAAAGTAACAGCCACCTATCCTGCAACTGAGCCAGTCCCTTGTCCTGCTGCTGATCAAGCCCCTATCGTGCAATTCTCCCAACCCCGTCCTGCGGCTCACTAAGATCTTTAGTCCTCTCACTCCTCAACCTTTCGTCTGATACAGCTAAACCAGCATGTACACTGCAGCGCCCCAGTCCCTATCGATTAAGTCACCTGCCAACCTAATATTTAGCCAAAACAAACACTTATCCTGCAACTCACCCCGCCCCATGTTCGTCAGCTGTAACATTCCCTTTTACTGCATTATGCAGCCTACATAGCAACCTTCATTACAGCTCTCATAGCAACCTATCCTGAAGTAGTCTCAACCCCTTATCCTGTAGCCCCCTCAGCTGCCTTCAGCTCAACGTCCAAAAACCATGCAGGTCGATCAGCATCATATCGTGCGATCTCACACAACGCAATAATGTACCTCACACAGCGACCTACTCTGGCAGGTCTCAAATCAACCTACCCTGCAGTCCTCTCAAACCCTATCATGCAGCACCCATACTTGCAAACAGTGCAGCCCACACAACAACTTATCATGCAGAATACCCAGCGCCAAATTCAGCAGCTGACACAACCCCGTCCCTACATTGCAACTAACTAAGCCACCTACACTACAGCTAACACAACCACCTTAACTATAGCTCACGCCCTCTCACTCCCTAACCTATAGCTTCCTCAGCGACTACCATGAAGCTTAGACAAACCTCTGCCATTCAGCTCAACCAACACCGCCTCATCTAGCTCTATAGCCTGCAGCTCCACGCATCTACCCTTCAACTCACCCAGCCCCCTTTAATGAAGCTCAACTCTCTCCAATCTTGATGCTCATCCAGACCTCTTTAATACACCTCACACAGTACTATACGCCGCAATGTACACATCCCCCTATCCTGCGGCTTATACATTCACCAACCTTTTAACCAAACCTTTCAATAAAAAGTTCCGTCTGTAAATTGTTTCCCAACTTTCAATGACAAATTTCACCAATGCCAATAATAGTTTCACAACTGTCATTGAAACTTTTCACCACTATCAATAAATAAATTCACCACTGTAACTAAACAGTTTTACCACTGTCAATGAACAGTTTCACCGCTGTCAATGAATAGTTTCACCACTGCCAATTGGCAGTTTCATCACTGTCAATGAACTGTTCAGCACTGTCAATAAACAGTTTCACCACAGCCAATGAACAGTTTCACCGCTGCCAATGAACAGTTTCACCGATGTCAATGAACATCTCAGCACTGCCAATGAACAATTTCACCACTATTAATGAACAGTTTCACCACTGTCAATGAACAGTTTCATCGTTGCCAATGAACAGTTTCACCGATGTCAATGAACAGTTCAGCACTGCCAATGAACAGTTTCACCACTGTCAATGAACAGTTTCACCACTGTCAATGAACAGTGTCACAACTGCCAATGAACAGTTTAACAGCTGTCAATGAAAAAGTTCATCACTGTCAATGAACAGTGTCACCACTGTCAATGAACAGTTTCAACACTGTCAATGAACAGTTTCACCACTGTCAATGAATAGTCTCATCACTGCCAATGAATAGTTTTACCACTTTCATTGAACAGTTTCACCACTGTCATTGAACAGTTTCACCGCTGTCAATGAATAGTGTCACCACTGTCAATTAAACAGTTTTACCACTGTCAATGAATAGTTTCACCACTGTCAATGAACAGTTTCACCACTGTCATTGAACAGTTTCACCGCTGTCAATGAACAGTTTCACCACTGTCATTGAACAGTTTCACCACTGTCAATGAACAGTTTAACCACTGTCAATGAACAGTTTCACAACTGTCAATGAACAGTTTTACCACTGTCAGTGAATAGTTCCACCACTGTCAATTGGCAGTTTCACCACTGTCAATGAACAGTTAGCACTGTCAATGAATAGTTTCACCAATGTCAATGAACAGTCTCACCACTGTCAATGAATGGTTACACTACTGTCAATGAATAGTTTCACCACTGTCAATGAACAGTTTCACCACTGTCAATGTATAGTTTCACAACTGTCAATAAATAGTTTCACCACTGTCAATGAACAGTTCAAAGGACAATGAATAGTTTCTACACTGTCAATGAATAGTTCCACCGCTGTCAATGAATAGTTTCACCACTGTCAATGAATAGTTTCACCACTGTCAATGAATATTTCACCATTGTCAATGAATAATTTCACTGCTGTCAATGAATAGTTTCACCACTGTCAATGAATATTTCACCATTGTCAATGAACAGTTTCAACAATGTCAATGAACAGTTTCACCACTGCCAATTGAACAACTGTCAAGTTTCAATGAACAGTTACACCACTTTCATTGAACAGTTTCACCACTGTCAATGAAGAGTTTCACCACTGTCAATGAATATTTCACCAGTGTCAATGAACAGTTTCACTACTGTCAATGAATAGTTTCACCACTGCCAATTGACAGTTTCCCCACTGTCAATGAATAGTGTCACAACTGTCAATAAATAGTTTCATTACTGCTAATTGACAGATTCAGTTTCACCACTGTCAATGAATAGTTTCACCACTGTCAATGAATATTTTCAGTTTCACCACTGTCAATGAATAGTTTAACCACTGCCAATGAATAGTTTCATCAGTGTCATTGAATAGTTTCACCACTGTCAATGAATAGTTTCATCAGTGTCATTGAATAGTTTCACCACTGTCAATAAATAGTTTCACCACTGTCAATGAATAGTTTCATCAGTGTCAATGAATAGTTTCATCAGTGTCATTGAATAGTTTCACCACTGTCAATGAATAGTTTCATCAGTGTCATTGAATAGTTTCACCACTGTCAATGCATAGTTTCAGGTTCACCACTGTAAATAAATAGTGTCACCACTGTCAATGAATAGTTTCACCACTGTCAATGAATAGTTCCACCACTGTCAATAAATAGTTTCAGTTTCACCACTGTCAATAAATCGTTTCACCACTGTCAATGAATAGTTCCACCGCTGTCAATGAATAGTCCCACCGCTGTCAATGAATAGTTTCACCACTGTCAATGAATAGTTTTACATCTGTCAATAATGACGGAGGACCTGAAAGCTTTGAACGCCCTTCTTGCACATATTATTGTCCAAGATATTCGAGCTGAATTTAAACACGAGGTCTTCGTGGAAATCAGAGAGGAAATCACAGCTACTATTGACATTATGATAAAACCTCTGAACAATAGATTGACTCTCTAAAAAAGGAAAACGCCAACCTCTAAAATTAGTTATAGTAGCTCGCTCCGAGCACGACGAACTCGCCCATTATGTTAGCCGGATGTGCGATACCGGTTCCACAGACGAGCCTTAATAAAATATTTGACTGCTGTCCCAAAGAAGGTGTCGAACTTTATGCTGCATACATTGACAGTTGGCACCGTGAACGTAGATTACGACCTAAATTTATTAGCCAAAGAAAAGTTCTTCGAATTTACGAACTCTAAGGCCAGACAACAAGAATATGACAATAGAAGGACTTTCGGCGATTATGTTTTCGCAAATGACAATTTGACACCGCTGCGCATAAGCCCGTTAGTTAAAGCAAGAAAATGAATGGATTACCGGTTGGCGGTGCTCGTTTTACTGAACAAAGAGTCTCGGGGTCAGGTGGTCAGCTCTATGGAACAGAATAAAGCCATTCACGATGGACGCCCACTGCAGAACGCACCCCTGTTCGCCATTTATGATGGCCTCGGTCCTTAGAGTCAATAGAGCTGATTGTTATAATATATTCACTATAAGAAAAAACTGTTAAATTATAGCCGGGATACGTGGTTAGTACGTAACCCGATATAGAATATACGGCTCAAAGGAAACCATATCGGGTGAGAGCATCCCATATCGGGTCACCTACTAATCCAGTAACGTATATATCACGTCGACAACCTACTTACATGTTTTACATGTTTCATTTATTCATCGGAATATTCATCAAAATCGGAAAACAGACGCCATTTTGGTATGATATAAATTTGGTGACCCTGTATGGAAAAATATTGGGTCACCGCGTGACCAGTCCTGGACCAATGGCGTTGCGTCATTTATGTTGGAGGCGTGATATTTACATATATTTCAGGGCTGTTAATATTATTGTTTATTGACCTTTATTTATAACCCTGTTTAAATACTATTTTTCATTATAAATCAAACAATATCATGACATTTTACTACTACTTTAAGGAATGCCATTCATTATTTGAATGCAAAGATGTGTTTGTGAATTTTAGATTATTTCGATATCTTATTTATATAAATTAATCATTTTATTATTATAGTATGTGTTTCATATTTGAATAACATCCATAATGACGCTTCTATATTGATATATGATAATTATTTTTAAGGGAGGAAATAAAAGAGAGTATTATTATGATTATATATCTTTAATATTAATTTGATTATTAAATTACATAATGTTTATAATGTAATATTTATGTGTATAAAACAGCAATCGGTGAAAACTATACATTCAATATTCAAACATAACATTGTGTTACTTAAAAGTAAAACCATTATTATTATTTTATAAGTGGTGGATGGATAACCTAACGAAGTGAAATGATCATACTTGAAAATCAGTGTAATATAACTTATAACGGTTAATCCCTTAAGCTTAATTTATTTGTCAATTACTGATAGACTCCTGTTGTCACTAGCCAGTTCGTCTTTACCTTATATCTTATTATAGTACCTTTACACCGCCATAACGGTTTATAATACTAGTACATCGTTTTGTTTGATCAGATATAATGGGAGACCATGCTTTAAATTAGTTTAGGTCAACTTTACCAGCTGCTTCCCTTGGAAATAGTATGTTATGTTTATATTTTAATTTATATTAATTATACAACATTATTTTTCCTAATATTTATAAGCATTTTTCTGCTTGAACATAAACGTACTATATTCCACACAGAGACATAATATGTTACTTATTGATCAAGATTTTTTCCAGACTTCAAGTTAATACTTCAAGATCACGTTTTACTTGTAAATGTGAATAATTTGTATGCTTTTTTCAATCTTCTATCTTTCATCTATTAACAAGTTTGTTAATTTCAGGTCATATCACTGGTTTGAAATTGAAGAAATTCGCACAAGTTCTGCAAATCAGACAATGTCCATATCCCGTGCAGTATATTCAGCTGTTTTGCCCATACCCTCTCCTTCGTGAATCAACCACTGTCAAAAGTATGCCCCCACTGGTAAGTGCATAATTTTTACAGTATTCAAATGTTTCACAACTGTGTCCATTCCGTACAACTCTATTAAAAGACACAAACACCAGCTTACGATTAATGCTAATTTACTTTTTGAAATGTTAACGTGTCTCACAGATAGTTATAAATACCAGTTATCGAACATGACTACATGTTTAGATGGGTTTTCAGTTTTTAAAATATGCACAGGATGTTTATTAGCTGAATAGTCTGTTATTTCTCAAAATAGTTTGAATCTGGCAGATTTTCTTATGCCAACCTAATATAGGTTGTCATGTGATATAGAATCAAATCCTGGATCTGAATCAGACCAGGCTCCATATATTTCAATGTTACATCAAAATATCCCAAGTATTTGTTCAAAAATGTACTGTATAAAACGTCATTTTATAATTGACTTAGACGTTTTTTTTGTTTTACAGAAACACACCTATCAAACGAAATGAACGACGATTTCACACATTGAAAGTCATGAGTATATGTTTAGAAAAGATTATTCGTAAAGTTTTTTTTTTTTTTTTCTTTTTGACATGTCTGAGACGGTTTACGGGATATTGTCGCGGGATATTGTCGCGCAACCGCGGTCGGCCAAAGTGCGCTCGGGTGGAAACGGTGACGTCAAATGGGCATACGGAGCCGCTCATGCACACCAGGCTAATAACCATGAACCTCTCGTTGGCCAGTCACGTGCACCCTCTGGTACCCGAGACCAACATTCCAACGAAGAGTACGTGACTAGCCGGCGAAACGTTACCCCCACCACCGCACTGCAGAACCAGCAGTTACGGCTGCTGACAACAAAACTCAGGGGAAAGCCTTGGCATTGATTAACCAGGCACCATAAGAGCAAGGTTTTATTCCATTAGCTAACGTTGCGCTAGAGCAGGGGTCGAATATGTATATTTCACCAAGCATTAGTAGCCACTTGACATGAGACTCAATTGTTAGACCAAGATGAGTGGAAATGGATAAAACGTATGATTCAATGATTCCAACAATCGAATAACGGCCTGATGCCTTTTTCGTGTACTGTTCCATAGTCATCAAAGAACCAAAGAGTTGTTGAAATACGGGCGAGACTTGAGGCAAAGAAATATGCTGTACTTGGCTGGCGCGAATATGATCATCAATTTAGAATGTGCCTCGCAATCGACTCTTCCTCCCTATCCTTTTCCAAAATCGATTATGAGCTTTGGCTTTCGTCATTAGGCCAATCACTTGCTGTCGTCAACAATGCAATCAGAGAGACCAATGCGAAAACATTCGTGCAAGACATATTGCAACGCTCACCCTTCTTGGCCAAGCGCTTATAATAGAGGAGGGAATCCTTTCTATGGCGGTCCACAACCGTAGCGCAGCTCATACCGCGCGAGACCTGCTCTAAATCGTGGATACTCCCACTCAGTTTCTAGGTAGTACTTGCGCTTGCCCCAAACCAGCAGACCACGTTACTAAATATCTTAGATTAATAATTTCTGGATATTCAACTACCAATTTCGAAAAGTTGTCGGACACCTTTTACACTACCTTCATACAGCGCACGCAGAGTCACTAGACAATTGTTTCAAATATGGTTCCAGAGAGCGAAAACATTTTGACGCAACAAAATCTAAGATGAGCCAAGGAAATACCATACATCGTTTTAGACAAAGTAAATTCAAGCAGGTAGAATGGCAGGACCTTTTAGTGCACCTCCGTTTTCAGTTATTCATATTTCATATCGCCTTATTGAAAAATCGGGGCATGCACCCAAAATGAAATGTTGAGCACCATCTTATTACATGAAATCAAAAGGTCGTTGGTATGATGGTTGATTAAGGTCCCAATCGCTTGTTGGTTGAAAGAGAGATAAAATCAGCTTTTCTGCTCCTTTTAATAACACCGAATGACTTTAAGTCACTTGGAATGAAACTACAGGGGAAAATATTCATTGATCTTAACTTTCCAGTAGGCGTAAGTTGGGCCCCCTTTATTTTGTGGGTTTTCGCAGCGTTTCTTTATTGGCTTGTTATTAATTAGTTCTTGAACAAATGGATCGGGGTCAAAACTTGTCAGTACGTGGTGTTTGTTTTATAAGAGAACAATATTTTTTAGTGTAGTGTGTTGGTGATGAGACAAGTTGTTCTGTGTTGTAGGAAGCGATGAGATTAGACATTTTGTTAGTAGGTGATTTCAGAATATTAACATTGAAATCGCAAGTGACTATGACGTTGTCTACTCTTTCTGAAAATCTTTTATCTGTACCTTCTTTGAGAAGTGACCAGTGATTGTTGTTAGAATTATGGGGGTCTGTATATGTATTTAGTGGGATCCAGACGCATTCAACGCCAAATACCGAGAGGTCAGGTCGTTTGCGATAGTTAAGACCGTCGCGTAAGTAGATCGTTACCCCGCCATCGACTCGATCTTGTCTGTCACAGCGGACGGAGGTTGAACGTAAAGAATGTAAGGGGTTTAGGGACGTAACCAGGTTTCCGTGAACATAAGAATGTCATAGGGTTGTGCATTGATTTCAAGTAAGTGCAGCTCAGGTTTGAGACTTTGGATATTCAAACACATGATGCCTAACCCGGTGTTAATGAGTGCAGAGTACGATAATGTGGAGGTTTGGTCGCTAGATTCAGATAAAGGGCCGGGGTTAGGAGGAACATCGCCAGAGTGGTTAATCAGTTGCGGTACTAAGTAAAGAGCGACCGTGAACACTTTGATAAAAAGGGGTCAGTTTTGAGTATAAGATGTAATTCCAAGATGCAATTCAGTCAGTGACGTGTACAGAAAGCTAGCGTACGAAGTCATGAACGGTGTTTTCGAGGGATAACATATGGTGCCACGGACCGGGTAAGTTTCATGGGATGGGCAAGGAGTACGTCAGCATACCAGGTAACAAGGTTTAAAAAAGGTATGTAAAAATGTTATGGAAAGAACAAAGAAAGAAAAAAACTATCATGGTGGCTTTAATGTTGGACAATAAAATGTAAAAAATAAAATAAATACTAACAACAAAAATACAATTGCGAGTAACAATGATTTAGTGACAATGTGAGCGATATGGATAAGACAAAAATATACATGTACTACAATTAGTATGTACAAAATATTGCCAGATAGACAAAAATAATAGTTTGTGAACATCTAAGAATATCTCGGTCTGGTCGTATTGCATGAATAACATTTTACTAGCCGTTCTGTTAAACAAGTAGAGAACATACAATGGATGACGTACGTTTAAAAAAGAAATGGTGCATAATCACAGACCTACTTGGGTCAGACGATGGACGAAAAGCTTTATAATATGTACAATGTGCTACTTTTTTTGCCATGCGCACGATTGAGTCAACACGGTCTTGTTATATTAGAAGTATCTCAATTTATTAAGGTTAATAATGTCGTGTTTCAGTTCTTTGGTGGATGTGTTGCAAAGGGTTCATAGGTTCTACAAGATTGTCATATAAAAGAAACGTGATTTAATAATATACAACGTATGTTGCATATAAAGGTAGGTAAATGTTATTTTCGTAGTTTTTTATAATCTCGGGATGACTTTCCTGGTAATATGCAGCTAAAATTTAGGCACACTAATACTAATTTACAGTTGAGACAAACAACCTGATTACTGATATTGTAGCTACTTGCTACATAAAACTATAATATTCACATGATACATTATAATTGGTATTACTATTATTAGAAAATCGGTTGCAACCGAATGACGGACAAAAGCAACACACATTAAGATATCTCATAGACCTGTTGACCGCGCGTGGTTTAATTGATAGCTACAGTGTATGTTTTATGCATAATTTAACAAAATGCTAAAATAATTCGCGTGTGATACAGCTAGAAGCTTTGTTTTGGCATGCATGCAGTTTAATATATTTTTATATTTAAGCATTTCAAATTGACACTGATGCAAATGCAAATGCGTATTCCATTCCATGCAAAAAATTCACTAGCTAGCACAAGTGGCTACTCATCTAGAACAGTTGCCACAAACTTTCTGTCTATGATCTCCGACATTGTCTGTTAATACCCTGGCGTCATATAATGTAGGCCTAACAAGATTTCAAGACTTTCGTCAACTGTATTGTTGGAAACCAGAGTTAGAACACATAGCCATGTTTCTGTCAAATTGTCATTAGATAATATCATACAATACGATTAAGCTTTTCAAAACCGCAAATGGTTGTCAATGCAAGCTTTTCGACTCCCCAGATATTACAGAAAATTATATCATAACTCGCATACTTAATACCATTTAAAGAGGATAGCCACATTCTAGAACAAGGCTCCCTATCACCAAGAGCATATAAGAAAAATAACCTGGAGGATTACCATCTGTTGCTGTTAACTACTATGGACATTAGTTGTTCACTGCTGCTTTCTGCTTAGCTTTAATTCGTCGTTTCTGCGTTGGTGAAAAAGTCAAATTTCATATATAACACAACAGGTTGAAAGTAGAGTAAACGAAATTGATGACATGTTCATTGTAACTTCAGACATCTCTTTTCGCGCTCATCTAAGAGGTTCTAAATCAGACCAACCATCCAGGAGTTATAGTATCACAAACTCTTAAGCTATTAATTTTATTTGTCCTGTATATACTATAAAACAGTTCATTGCTAAATTTAGGTGCATTTTATGTAGAGCGTTGACACGTGGTCAATTCTCATGTGCTCTGAAAAAGTGTTTGTTTCGACCATCTAATACTCAAAATAAAATACACTTTAGGAAAGGTGCTGCAACCACCACTCTGGCAAACTGCCCTATATAATTACTTTTGTATTGACCAAACATGTACTTCAACGTTTTTCAATTGCCAATACAGGTCCCAGCTCAAACATGTCTGACTATAAAAAAACAGTAGTATTCAATCACTTTTCAACCTGAGTTAATAGTTATGTTTAATGCGTAGCAAAACCACAAACTCTCTCCATAACTGGACTATACTATAAAATCAAATTGATCAACCTACTTTTTAAAAAGCTCTTAAATTCACATGTGGCCATGATATTAAACTGTGACGAGATATGTGGAATGTGAAAATATAGGGCTAATAAACGCGTAGTGGTCAACACTTATTGTGTCCTTTCAATACAGTGGAAGTCCTAATGCCGAGCACAGTGGCCGAGCCTACCAGTATTGCAGTATTAACAGAGTGTCAGCTTCCATTATTACCACGAAAGCCATCGGTATACAAATATAGTTTAACTATTAACATGATCACACTGATATTGTTCACTTGCATCATTTTCACATTCCTAATAGTATGGTTCAAATGTTTTATATATTGGTAAAGTCTCTTTAAAAGCCAGCTGAATAGTGAGACAATAAATAATAAGTGCTGCTACAATTCAATTTGATAACAGGTTATGTATATATCGTTCCTACAGAAGTTGTTACAGCCTTACTATTATTTCCGAAAACAAAATGCAAGGGCTTAAAAAAGTCAGCATTCCATAATATATCGCCACCATAGTTTAATACAAGTGCCACAAGCGAGTTAGAGAGCTTTATGAATGTTGTGCAATCCGCTTCTGTGATCTTAACCACTTGTTATTTTTCAGCAAGTGCACGATATTTATGAAATTTGGTTTCCGACCCGATAGCTCAGCGGTAGAGCATTCGCTTTGGATGCAGAAGGTCGCGGATTCAAACCCCGCTTACGTCAAACCGAAATACGTCAATGTATGGTGCCATTAACTCCTTTGCCTAGCAATCGGCGTTTTGAGGGAAGTACTAGCAAAATGACGTACTGATTACTGGTTAAACCCATGCAAATTGTATCCCTTGCAATGGTGCTTTGCATCGAGCACTTTAAAGACCCAAGAGGTCTCTTCACAAAGAGCTAAGGATTCACACTGGATCTCTTGTAGATCACACTACTTCTTCAAGTATTCTCATATCTGAATTTGACTGGGAACTTCGTCACTTCTTTCGCATGTCAGTTATGACATTAAAGCATAAAAGTGTTGATGGCTTCACGGCAGGACTTTAAAGCACAGAATAAGCACGGGCAGACATAAACAAAGTTAAAAAAGGTCACCTTCAATGGAATATGGCAGTTAAGTTTCATATAAATTTGATAAGCGATTTAGTTGAACATGTCGTTTGAAGCATTTGTTGACGGCCGACCGACGGACGCCTGTCGCCGGATGGTCGCCGATGGGAATAGCTCATGCTGTGCACTCCGTTCTCAGGTGAGCTAATAATTGACGTCGGGTTTAAAAGACAAACACACAAACTATTTAAAAATCAAGCTTTGTCTGTTTATGATTCATGTTTACTGGATGCCGCAATTTTGTAAGAAATGATTGACACTAATTTCAAACTGTTTTTATTGATAAAATTCCACGCCTCGATAACATCTTTATACAAAACAATACTATAAAATCATAAAAAGTCGCTCAATAGTATGATTCTAATCATTTAAATTGCAGCTTTTAACAAAAACTAATTGACAGGGGAAAGAAACTTAATTGTGTGTGGCCTAGAAGTATCACTCTATTAACGCCTATATATATATTGAACATATACCTTCTATTTATTTAATATCAAATGCTCAAATACAAGATTATTATATTAAAAGGCCATAATCCTTTCTTAGGTTACATTATTCTACAATAATTTTTGTTATGTTTTTTATCCGTTAATTTTATAGAACGTTTTTTTTTCCAATCTTAAAATGTGACGTACAATTTTGTTCTGTGATAATGTTTGTGTTATAAGATTCAAGATTGGTTCAAGACTAATTTACAAAACATCTAGAAGGACATGGTCCCTGTAAAAACATATAAAATACATCTGTAGGGATTTCAAGTTATTCGAAACATATGTATTACAAAATTTAACAATTAACAAACAATAAGACTCAATGTCATATGAGCTATACAGCAGCTGCATAAGATAAGTAAATCAAACTATTATATGATGTTATCTTTCATACTTGATAATTATATAAATCAAGAAAAAAAATCTACAGTATCAAAAACGTTACACGAATTTATATGAATAGACAAACGATATTCATACAATTATAAAGAAGCATATATGTCAACTGATCTAACTCAAAATGCATTGTAAACGAACACTATTTATAAATTATATCAGCGTATAGACTACATTCTAGATAGAAATCAAATTCGTCTTCAAACACATACCAATGCTCCGTAAATATACTTTTGTTAATCGTTGATTTTATCTTTCGGGGTCGAATTTGCTTATCAATTATGGTTGTTTTTTTCTAAAGCCCAGTTTGAAAGTTTACTTGAAAGTGGAAAATCTTGAAGAATGTTTACCAATATTACTCGTCTATAGCTTTTCGCAAATTCATGAATGCAGCTTTTAGATATAGGCGCAATAAATCCCTTCACCAAGCATTCCGAGATTTTCTCGTTACTATACATTGCATTGTATATTATGAGCCAGGTCAATAATTATGCAAAAAGCTAAAGAAACAAGCTTAGTAGCAAAAAGTTTAAACATAAACCTGGTTTAATGGCACTGGGTAAACGCCAAAGACATAGAACATAAAATCACAAACAAGTAACATGAAAGAACAGCACAAAACTCCACAAACAGCACAGTGCATACATACTATATACATAAAAAAACTAGGTATGTTTGTCAAGAATTGTTAAATACCGCCTTGGAACGGTCAGTAAAATGTAAATTTATAAGGTCAAATCAAGTACAATCAGTTGTTTAATTGGTAATTGAAAGGTCGCCTGTCCAAAATACATATTATACAAATTAAAACAATACATGAACAGAAGTGCCATATGTATCATATTTAACAAATATGACTAATGTTCTTAAATTATAAATGTTTTATACAATCATTTGCCAACAGAATACCATAATTTAGCATAGTGTCCATACATTATTATGCATCAATTCGATACATATAAATACTGCACTCTGCCTAAACAGAAAAAAAACGTTACAATATTGTAAACAATACGCATGAGCATCTATTGCGGACACTCTCAATTCGTAATTATGATTAGAACATCGAAAGTTACAAAATTTTATCTTATGCTAGTAAAAGGTAATGTTCTTCATTTAACAAACTAACATAACCCAACAATTTCACCCAACTTTATTTAAAGTTTTCAGCATTAAGTAACATTGTTTAGGTTCAAATGCAATAGAAACAAATCACAAAACTAAATCATACTATTAACAAAATAAGAAAAAAATATGACACACACATTGTAATCTTTCACGCTCTTCATACATGCAGAAGAACATTTATTTACATTAAGGGGTTTCCTGCAAAAACACATCTGTACATATTTAATATACTTAGGAAGGACAAATTCAACAACCCCAGATTTCAGACCAATAACATAGTATAAGTTACATCATACACATATTAGGACTTTTATTTACATAACCATCATTCCGACAAGAACACTGCAAGGACATTATTTATACAACAAAATACCAATTAACATACTAATGTAAAGGGCTACCATTTGAGGCATTTCTTTTTTTATTTCAGTCTTCTCGTGGTTGACATAACCACAATTTATCTATTACAATTAATTGGTCATTTAGAAGCTATGTATGCACACTATCTACGTCATCTGTAAACATTAGGCATATACTATCTGGTATTTCATGCGTTATATAAAGATTCAAGAAACACAATTATCCATGAAAAGAGCAGAAAACTCCTTAATAAATTGGACACATATTGTCGAACTTGACTCATCACCTGTATTGTACTTGTTGCACTATTTGGTGTCTTAACTTATGAATCTAGATTGAAATACATGGATGGAAGAAACTTGTAATTAATTACCATCTATTCCGAGTGTTTGAAATAGTTTGTCGCTGTTAAGTTTGTCAGAAGTCTTACAAAAATTAACGTTTACGCAGAGTCTTTTTTCTATAGATTGTAGACAAACCATACTAATGACTGACAAATGGTTACAACAAAACCCAGCTTGACTATCGTTAAATTTATTGATATTCAGCTCATTCGTAAAGCCGTTCATTAATGAAAAACAGACGTATTGTATTCATGATATTAGCTTTTGATGATATTTGATATATTATCTAACTGGACATATTTCACTTTGCCCTTAAGAATCTGGAAAAATTCCCATTGACAAAATCAAATTGATGAAAAGCAATACAAATGGTTCTATCTCAAAGTAAATATATTAAAGTGACACTCTCATTCAAAATATATACATACACATATATAACAAACATTAATTTTGAGTGATAAACCTTAAACTAGTTACTAAATAATGCATTTATGGAAAATATTAATTACTTATAACAATATTGTAACCGTGTAATTAATAGCTGAAAACGCAAAAATATTAAATGATTGGTGAATGCTAAAATATTTACCGTGATCTATTATAGTCTCAAAAGGTAGATGTATCGTGTTTTCTGCATCTTTCTTTCAAAAAAACCCACAAAATCCTTAATAAAAGCAATCGTTTTCGACATGTATCCATCTTTTTGGTATAATGAAACAATTATATTAATCGTGGTAAATGGTATTTGGGAGTAAGAGTGCATCTTCAATAAACCCACAGTTTTTATCATAGTTTACAAGATTAATAATAGTTCCTACTTTAGACAAAGTAAAGTCGTTTACATGGAAATCGCTATCATATGCGCACAAATAATTATGTACAGTATAAGGTTCAACCAAGACAGCGTTCTCTCACTGAGAAGGCTTTTGAAATAAATAATAAGATTTAGACTTTAATTGTTCCCGAAACGAATTGGGGACTGGACAGTGAAGCCTGTGCTGACTTGATTATACAATCATTTTAAGTGGTGGATGGCTTTTTTTAGTTTTTATCATTTTCTTTTATATATTCAAAAG
Organism: Mya arenaria; assembly: GCF_026914265.1. NCBI lineage: Eukaryota > Metazoa > Mollusca > Bivalvia > Myida > Myidae > Mya > Mya arenaria. The sequence continues at coordinate 9,362,927 of NC_069130.1, read as the reverse complement.
TTATTCTTGTCTTTTTTAGCATATTTCTTAATTTGACTTTCTTCCGATCTTCTGTATTTACTGTAGTTTAATTGTGTAATACATATGTTTGCTCGTATATTATGCATGCATTTTCACACTGGAATTGCTGTGATATTTTTAGTTGTTAAAGATGGCATCCAAAATACTTGCATGAAAACCATTCGCTTTTCGTTTCTCTTCTTTTTTCTCCAGTGCAGCTATCCATTCAGCAAAATGTTTCACCTCATTTTTTAACAGTTGGTTTTCTTCTTCCCAGTGAATTCTTCTCTTTTCATTTAAATCATTTATTTGATCAAGTATTCTATTAAGCTCTTCCTGATTTTTTTCAAGAGACGCTACCTTTAACTGCATCGTTTTTATTTGGTTTTCTTGATCTCTTTCTCGCTTTTGACGTTCTGCATTAAGCTCATTTTGCTGCTTATCTAGCGCCTCTTTTTTTTCTCCTGGAAAAATAAATAACAAATGATGATGCTACTGTTGTTGTTGCTGCTGCTGTTGCTGATGATGATGATGACAACAATGACGACTACGACGGTGATAAAGATGATGCTTCTGCTGCTCCTCTTGCTGATGATGACGATGATGATGATGATGATGATGATGATGATGATGATGATGATGATGGTGATGATGATGATGATGATGATGATGATGATGATGATGATGATGATGATGATGATGATGATGATTATGATGATGATGATGAT